>NC_090768.1:5871521-5881521 GCF_036898095.1 Palaemon carinicauda
TTGAAGCTTTAGGCTATATTTTATACATTTTAGACTGTGTGGAATATTTCCAAGATTGTATACGTGAGAGTTTCGGTGAATTAGGTAATCGATTCTCTTGGTGCCTAGGCTAATTGCTTATGGAGCCTTAGTATACTTTATCATACTCCCCGGTTGCTTTCTTTTCTTCGGAGAAGGTATGCAATCCCTTTCCCTCTGTTTAAGCCTTGGGCTTATCCCTAAGTGGTTTTTTCCGAATTTATTTTCGATAAAACTATACTAGGGTGTTACTGTACCTTCCTGTTCCTGCTGAGTCTGGTTCAAAGAGGGACAGAACAACAGAGTTTTTAGTCTGAGTCCGTGTTGTTTGGCTTGGGGCAGAGTCTCCCTCGCTGACCTAACACTTACAAAGGGAGCTGAGCTCCCTTAGGTCACTGTCGAAGGTTTCTGTAGTTATGATTCCTTCTTGTGTGATCGACCAGACTAAGTCCTGTTGCTGTTCTCGGGGAGGATAAATCTTCCCTTGGGAGTTGCAACGCCTTCCTTGCTTTGGTGCTCTGGAAGCTGGCAGGTATTATACTACTGCGCTGGCCCTTTCCCTTAGATCTCCCTTAGGCTAAGACAGAGTTCTTGGCTGCGGGTGATCTGTCACTAAAGCAAGGTTGGCAGGACCCTCTTGTCCCTTCCCCCTCTATCTCCGTAATGGCCTAGCCATTACTGTACTGTACCTTGCCGGCCGGCAGAGCTGGCCGGCAGGGGTATTACTGTACCATATGTCATTCTACTTCTGGACCTAGTATAGGTTGGGATATGGATTGACTAAGCCCATTGCCGGCCGGCAGAGACGCTGGACGGCAAGGGTCTTATGTTTTCGAGTGCTGCCCGGACCTCTCTTGGTCCCTCATCCATGCCTGCCGGCAGAGCCGGACGGCATTGGTCAAGGAAGCCTGAATTAAGTTTCTCCCCTTCCTTATATGCACTCTTTCGGTTGCCGGGCTTGGGGGGTTGTGTACACTCTTATCCCGGCATCCATTCTATTTTCTTCTAGTGCTGTACCTGTCCCGGCAGCCGGCCTATGAGGCCGGCTGCCGGCCTATGAGGCCGGCAGCCGGGCAGGGGTAGTCTTCTGGTTCTTTTGCTGCCGGCTGGCATCGGTCTTGTACCTTTGCCGGCCGGCTTATGTCAGTCCTTGTCTGCCGGTCACCAAGAGTGTGGCCGGCAGCTGGGTACTACCTTGTGTAGTTGCTGGCCGGCAATCATTGCCGGCCAACACTGGCTGTTGCTGGCCGGCAGCTGCTGCCGCCGGCACAGGCATTTGAACCAGAGGGCTGCCGCCCTATAGCTGTTAAGTAGTATACTTTAAAGCTAATTGTGGTGTGTGCCGGCCGGCAAAGGCAGGCCGGCACACATCCTCCTATACTGTACTAGTATTCTTCTGTATAGCATATACAGTAAGAAGAAAACTATAGTAAAAGTTTAGGTACAGCACTGTATCTTCTAATACTATTGTGTTTTCTTACACAGCCCTTTGCTGTTGCCCTCAGACAGGAAGCAGAGTTCTTCCCCGTCTATTATCCAGGATTTTTAAAATCATTGCCTAGGTGTGAGCTCCACCTGTTTCCTCTGGAAACCTTGCATTGGTTACTCTAGTAGAGATAAACCATTTTTTATTTTATTATCCGGAAGGCTGCAGCAATGGGTTGTGAGGGAAACACAAGTGTGTGTCTTTCATTTATGAATTGTTATGCTATACTATGCATATCCAGTGATACATAGTTCACTTGATACTCATGGAAATTTCTTCTCTTTACAGGAGGACCCTCCGAAGTGCGGAAATGTTTTCTGCAATGTCCGCAGCAAGAACCTCTGCGGACATGAGTGTTGTAGGAGACACGCAGCATGCGCTGTCTCCAAGGATGATCTCCAGTATTGGGACCCTCAGGTATGTACTGTATGCACTAACCTGATTACTGAGGCTTTTGATTCCCCTAGAACGGCGGAATCAAGGGATATAGCTAGGGAAAAGCTTCGTACTTGGGTAAGGGGCTTCAAGAAGAACACCTCTGGCCCTTATCTTCCAAGTGAGAAGATGAGGGCGTATCTTTTTCCCCAGGCATCAGCTGAGGCAGTGATTCCCCAGCCTCAAGAGGAGATCCTTCAAGATCAAGTCCAGGTGGACGAGGAAGTCGCAGATGCGATGCAAGACATCCAGTTGTGTGACAGGATGTCTGACCTGGACGATCGTTTGGAAGAAGACCTCCTGGCAGAAGGTCAGGATCAAGTTCAAACCCCGGATGTCGTAGAGGATGAGGTCGACGAGGTGTCGGCTACTCCGGTTCAGATGCCGGAGCCTATCCCCTCAACATCGGCTGGCCTCCCAGTAGAACTGGGACAGGCCCTCTCTTCGATTGTTGGAATGATCCAACAAATGCAGAAGGAGAATCAGGAGAAGGCGGCTGCAATGGAACTGCGTATGCAGTCCCTGGCAGAATCACATGGGCCCCGGAAAAGGCTCAATGTGAAAGACCTTCCCATATGCTCAGATGCTAACCCATGGAGGTATGCTGAGCACATGCCGATGACGACTGGAAAGATCGTCATTTCGGATAAGCTGGGTTCAGTTCCCCTAGAGGAGGTAGAATTCTGGCCCAGCAAGGCATCATATCCGGACTGCTATGTCCGGCTGAGAAAAGAACCAGCTTCAAGGGAGGAGACAGAGCCGAAGGAGGTCATTGTTATGGACCACGCTAAGGCTCAAGCCCTACTTTCATCCTCGATGAAAGAGAGGGGCTTCTCGAATTCGAAGGTAGCTGCATTGAGCAAGAAGCTCCCTTCGTTTGTGTCCTCTCCTGATAGAGCCTTCCCCTTTTTACAGAAAGGGTTTGCGGCTGTCCTAAAGGCAGTCGAGGCCGGCAAGCCTTGCCCCTCCCTGGAGGAGTGTAAACCCTTGTCGCTGGCTCTACCTATGGACCACAAAGACTGGAAGGATGTCCATCTAACATTCTCAGTGGGAAAGTTGGAGGCTGATATTGCCGGACGGCAATTCGGCGAGGACCTCCCCAAGCTGTCCGAATCTCTTTTACGAAGAGAGTTCGAGACAAAAGAAAGACTGGCTGCCTCAATGTCTCATCAGACTACTCTCGAGACGATGGCAAGTGACCCCAAGGTCCATGAAATGTTCATAGTAGTGGCTAAGTCTCACTTAGCCACAGTGACGAAGGACCTTTATAACTTCGTCAAGGCAAGGAGAGCTTGCAGGGAGTTCGTGTTCACCGGGGCTTCGGTGAGACACGAGCCAAGGAAGTTAATCTCCTCCAACATTTGGGGAAAAGACCTTTTCCCTACCGATGTGGTCAAAGAGGTTGTTGATAAGGCCGCCGTGGAGAATAGAAATCTTCTCCAGAAGTGGGGCCTGGCTATCAAAAGAAAATCTTCCCCGGATGAGGGTCCTCAACCAAAGAGGAAGAATATGAAGACTAGGCTACCATCTCGGCCAGCCAAGCCTTATAGACAGCAACAGCAACTGCAATTGCCTTTGCCTCCAGTGCCCCAGATGGTGGCACAAACCCCGACTGCCTTTCAGTGGGTACCCCAGGCGGTGCCAGGTCAGTCAACCACATTCGCCCCAACGTTCGAAGGACAGTCTTCTTCCTTTCGTGCAAAACCTAGAGGAGCAGCCAGAGGCTCGTCTAGGCGCCCCTCAAGGGGAAGGGGATTCAGAGGTGGTCGTGGTCAGGGAGGCAAGACCTCAGGACGGCAGTCCAAGTGAAATGATACCGGTAGGAGGGAGACTGATGAAATTTTGGGATCGCTGGACCTTCGATCCCTGGGCCCAAAGCCTACTCAAGAATGGACTGGGTTGGAGCTGGTACAGCACTCCACCCCCATGCCTTCGGTTTTTCCAACACTCCACCCCCATTTTGGAGGAGTACGTTCAAGAACTGTTGGAGAAAAATGTGATCCGAAAGGTGAAGTCCATCAAATTCCAAGGGAGGCTGTTTTGTGTTCCCAAGAAAGACTCGGAAAAGCTCAGAGTCATTCTGGACTTGTCACCACTCAACAAGTTCATAGTGAATTGCAAATTCAAGATGCTAACACTGCAACACATAAGGACCTTACTGCCCAAGAGGGCATACTCAGTCTCTATAGACTTGTCAGACGCCTATTGGCACATTCCAATCAGCCGTCGACTCTCCCCCTACCTAGGGTTCAGGCTACAACGAAAACTGTACGCCTTCAGAGCCATGCCATTCGGGCTAAACATAGCCCCAAGGATTTTCACGAAGCTTGCGAGCGCAGCTCTCAAACAATTACGCCTAAAGGGAATTCAGGTAGTAGCCTACCTGGACGACTGGCTGGTGTGGGCAGCATCCGAGACCGAATGCTTGCAAGCTTCCAGTCAGGTGATCCAGTTCCTAGAGTACCTAGGCTTCAAGATCAACAAGAAAAAGTCTCGACTTTCTCCATCCCAAAAGTTCCAGTGGCTGGGAATCCACTGGGACCTTTTGTCACACAGTTTCTCCATCCCAATGAAGAAAAGGAAGGAGATAGCGGGCTCTGTCAAGAGACTTCTAGATTCCGAAAGGATATCAAGACGCGAACAGGAGAGGGTACTAGGCTCTCTCCAGTTTGCTTCAGTGACAGACCCAGTACTAAGAGCACAGCTAAAGGATGCAACCGGAGTTTGGAGAAGGTATGCATCAAACGCGCGAAGAGACCTGAGAAGACCAGTGCCGCCTCGGCTACGTACTCTTCTCAGACCTTGGTCCCAAGCCAGACATCTAAAGAAGTCTGTTCTTCTTCAGCCACCTCCCCCGTCGTTGACGATTCACTCAGACGCCTCAAAGGAGGGATGGGGAGGTCACTCTCATCGGAAAAAAGTCCAGGGGACTTGGTCCAAGCTATTCAGGACCTTTCATATAAACTTTCTAGAAGCTATGGCAGTGCTCCTTACCTTAAAGAAAGTCTCCCCGCGTCACTCGATCCACATAAGATTGGTGACAGACAGCGAGGTGGTTGTGAGATGCTTGAATCGACAAGGGTCGAGGTCACCACCTCTCAACCAAGTGATGTTAGCCATTTTCCGATTGGCGGAAAAGAAGAAGTGGTACCTGTCGGCAGTTCACCTTCAAGGAGTCCGCAATGTGACAGCGGACGCTCTATCCAGGTTCACACCGATAGAGTCGGAATGGTCCTTAGACGCAGGATCATTTTCCTTCATTCTGAATCAAGTCCCAGAACTGCAAATAGACCTCTTTGCGACGAAAGACAACAAGAAGTTGCCCCTGTACGTGTCCCCGTACGAGGACCCCTTAGCGGAAGCAGTGGACGCAATGTCCCTCGACTGGAACAGATGGTCCAGGATTTATCTGTTCTCTCCTCACAACCTTCTGTTGAGGGTCCTCAACAAACTGAGATCCTTCAAGGGGGTAGCGGCAATAGTGGCCCACAAGTGGGCGAACAGCATGTGGTTCCCCTTGGCGTTGGAACTACAGATGAAGTTCGTGCCGCTACCACATCCAGTTCTGACCCAGCGAGTCCAGAAGTCGACTGTCTGCGCTTCATTACAGAAAACCCAGACCCTGCAGCTCATGATTTTCTCGCCCTAGCGGTGAGAAAGCGCTTCGGGATTTCGAAAGCCAGCATAGACTTCCTAGAGGAATACAAGTGCAAATCGACTAGAAGGCAATATGAGTCATCTTGGAGAAAATGGGTGGCCTTTGTAAAGGCAAAGAATCCGCAGGAGATCTCAACAGATTTCTGCTTATCTTTCTTCATCCATCTCCATGGCCAAGGATTGGCAGCTAACACGATTTCAGTGTGTAAATCGGCTTTGATGAGACCCATTTTATTTGCCTTCCAGATCGACCTAGGTAACGAGATCTTTAATAAAGTTCCGAAAGCCTGCGCTAGGCTCAGACCTTCAGCACCTCCAAAGCCCATCTCATGGTCTTTAGACAAAGTTCTTCATTTCGCCTCCTTGTTGAGCAATGAAGAATGTGCGTTAAAGGATTTGACGCAAAAAGTTATTTTCCTATTTGCACTCGCGTCCGGGGCCAGGGTTAGTGAGATCGTAGCCCTCTCGAGAGAGGCAGGTCGTGTTCAGTTCCTGGATGGGGGGGAGCTGAACCTGTTTCCGGATCCTACGTTTCTCGCCAAGAATGAGTTACCCACCAACAGGTGGGGTCCCTGGAGAATCTGTCCTCTGAAAGAAGATGCATCTCTATGTCCAGTAGAATGCCTAAAGGTCTATCTTCGTAGAACTTCAGACTTCAAGGGTAGTCAACTATTCAGGGGAGAAACATCAGGCTCAAATTTATCTCTGAATCAACTCAGAGCGAAAATGACATATTTTATTCGCAGAGCGGATCCTGACAGTACACCCGCAGGTCACGATCCGAGGAAAGTTGCCTCATCCCTAAATTTCTTTAATTGTATGGATTTTGAACATCTCCGTTCATACACGGGCTGGAAGTCTTCCAGGGTGTTCTTTCGCCACTATGCGAAGCAAGTAGAGGAACTTAAGAGATCTGTGGTAGCAGTGGGTCGTGTAGTTAACCCTACTGTTTAACTCTGCGAGGAACAGTGGTCTTAATTGGGACGATTAAGTCCAGGGTGAGTGTGTAGGTACATACTGTACTACAAACTAAATGAGGGCACCAAGTGCCTATATAGACTGTTCCTTCCTTCAAAGGTGAACCTTGCATAAGTTCAGACATGTGTGCCAAGCGTTTCTAACGCTAATGTGATTGATTTGTAATACAGATTTTTTATGACTTGATACCTTGGTATCTCATTAAAGTGGTGTTTAATGGTTTTTCTTTCAGATAAACAAGTTCTGTTTACTATCATACTTATGCTTAAAGTTTTGGGTTACCCTCTTTTATATAAATATATATATTTGTTGTTAACCTGTCTGTTTATTATCTGTCAATAAACTTGTTCTTGAGAACCTTGCGTCTCTTTCACCTGTGTCAATTTATTGGTATAATTGAGCATTTTAATTCTATGTATCTTATCTGGGATAATTCTGATAGAATTGTTCTGTTTTGCAAGCTATGTTGCATTGGTTTATGTAAGTCCCCTAATGGGAGGACTCTGTCCCATAAAGGGACGAGGGCGGTTTTATTAGTTTCTTCCTATGCGGATATAAACCTTTGTCCAATACAAGTATTGTGCGGATGACTGGTCAATATATTGACGCAGTGGTTCTATACAAACTATGCTTTACTGAATATAGGGCGAGACCACTATATTAGCTTGCCTGGCATTCATACATAGATATATGTACTCTTCGAGACTTTCCAGAGTCTAGTAGGACTCTTCCCTGTAGGGGGCAGGAAGCTCTAACATAGTTTATAGTTAGTTGAAAAGATGTATAACGGTAACATCTTAGGTCTCTAGGTCTAGTCGACCGGGAATAAATATCTCCGGGGAGTACGGCACGTTCTGAGAATCCACAGATACAGTAATGCTCTGGTACACTTCCATCAGGACGACATGGCTTGAGCCCAAAAAACGGATTTTGAGCGAAGCGAAAAATCTATTTTTGGGTGAGATAGCCATGTCGTCCTGATGGACCCGCCCTTGCCTTTCTAAGAAAGGGCTGTAGGACCCCTCCCTACATACAGTATCTGTAGCACCTCGTGTACGCTACAAGGAATACAGATGGCGCCAGGATTGGCGCCAGGCACGCATACGAATCGGGGGATAGGGAAGCCTTGGGAGCGGCTCCCCTTTTTCTTTCCCGAATTCGTATCTCGTCAATCTCCCTCCTACGAGACGAATCTCTGTTCAGGTAGTAGATTGCCATGTGACGTGTCTAGAATACGTCCTCTGATATGTCGCGATATCCCTTTCACGAGGGATACTCGCTCCAGGAGTTAGAATTCTGGTACCTTAAGGTAAATTCTCTGGGAATATCGCCGTAGTTGTAATATACCCTAGGAAGCTACCCTATAGGAACTTCCATCAGGACGACATGGCTATCTCACCCAAAAATAGATTTTTCGCTTCGCTCAAAATCCGTTATATATATATATATATATATATATATATGATAAATTTTGCACATTTTTACGTGTTTTTCATATTCAAATAAGCCATATATATTTTTGATACAATAATGTCTGGATTCTCTTAACGACCTCGGGATCAGAGCCCCAGGCGAAATCACACAAAGACAAGAGCTTGGCTCCGGCCGGGAATCGAACCCTGGTCAGCAAGCTTGTACAGACAGTGACTAACCCACTTGGCCAAGTGGGTTAGTCACTGTCTGTACAAGCTTGCCGACCAGGGTTCGATTCCCGGCCGGAGCCAAGCTCTTGTCTTTGTGTGATTTCGCCTGGGGCTCTGATCCCGAGGTCGTTAAGAGAATCCAGACATTAATGTATCAAAAATATATATGGCTTATTTGAATATATATATATATATATATATATCTATCTATCTATCTATCTATCTATCTATCTATCTATCTATCTATCTATCTATCTCTCTCTCTCTCTCTCTCTCTCTCTCTCTCTCTCTCTCTCTCTCTCTCTCTCTCTCTCTCTCTCTCTCTCTCTCTCTCTCTCTCTCTCTCTCTATATATATATATATATATATATATGACATATATATATAAAATCTCTTTCCTGTCTCGCTGCACGGTATTGGCAAACGTATGACTACTGCCTCTCCCCGTCCTTCAGGTAGGAGAAAAGGGAGTAGTCATACCCTACATGTGAGGGGTTGTAGTCAGGAATGAGGAAGGGGAGAGAAGGCTTGAATCCGTGAGCCCGTGCACGTGCGCGCGTAACAATCTATATATAACCGTCATGTTGACGGGTCACATGCACTAGTGAAAAGATATTTATTCTATCATATGATGATAAAATATATATTACCCAAAATTTCAGTAATAGCCCACTAATTTATTCTCCAATCACAGGATATACGGTTCAGTGCAAACTTAATGCACACTGCTTTCTAAATACAACATTTATATTTCGGGAAATTCCTTAATATTACTGTATTTCATGAAGAAAATTTATTCAAATTAAGAAAGGCTTCCATATCAATTAAATAATTATGAAACGCTTTACAAATGTAAATATACCTCCTTTAAGCAAGCGTTTTAGATCTTATCGCATGATTGTTGCTAAGATCTCTCGTGAAAATTATTATCGACATTAAATTATTACAATTTTATCACAATGAAATGTTGTGTATTCATAAAACTTATTAATTGAGGTACAATAAAAGATAATTATTCGAAAGTTAATATATGGCATTGTTAAAACATTAGAATAATTAGTACATCTACGAAACCCGTTTTTTGAGAGCTACACTTTATTTCGCCATAAAATATTATAATCTGGAATTAGAAATTTCTACTAAATTTTAAGATAAACAAGCAAAAGAGGACTTCCAAATTTAAGTCTTAATGAAATCTTTATTTCTCAGAACATTGATTAACAAAAACATGTAGATATTAAAAATCCCTAACGGTCACTTCTAACACTAAAACCAGACTCTTCATTATAATATTTATACACAAAAATCAGCCTTATCTAGCCCATGGAATGGTATTCATACACTACGATAGTATAAAATCCATGATTTAAAGGTTACAAGGAATAGCAGCAAAAAAAAAAAAAAAAAAAAAAAAAAAAAAAAAAAAAAAAAAAAAAAAAAAAAAAAAAAAAGAATCTAGATCCCATAAGCCTAAAATTTCCACAAATACTATACGAAAAGGCCTATAATTAAGGAGAGGGTCCTAGTGATATAGGGACTGCTCCCTACGGGGTCAGATAATCTTCAACTCCTGCCGACTTTTTTTGGCACACCAGAGAACTTGATCAATTAATATGTTACAGGTTTATTATGAAACTCTAATACGTCACCAAGAATATTAATATATACCAATTATCACGATGATGTAATTAGCAACAATTGTATTATAATGAATACTTTGTTGACAGCTATACTAACGAAAATGTTTCGTAAGAATAAACTGAATCTGCCAAAATAATTTATA
>NC_090768.1:5901881-5906881 GCF_036898095.1 Palaemon carinicauda
TAAAAAGTAAACATATACGAATCCTATAGCTATTCAAGTTTAAGACATAAGTTAGATGATGATAATTTATCCCACAGGAATCTTCTGCTACGGGTTATATTGCCTTTACTTCTAATATCTGTTTCGAAGAATATTAGGAATAAACATTCAGTTCAAGAGGGGATGCCATGACGACATCTTGTCAGGATAGGAAACCTTCCATTCTCTCCACTGTTAAACGACTGGACAAGTCCTCCCACTGCACTGTTGTGAATGTTGATGAAGTAACTATCAATTTACCTTCAACACATTCGTTCTTTTGACTTATTTTATCGTTTATTTCCATTAATTTTTCAATGCAATTCGCTTGTTTTCTTCACGTGGTTCCAAGTTTTCAACACAGACATTCTTCTTTGCGTTAGCCAACTTAATGGAATAACTTTTTACTTGCTCCATATAATATTGTGAGCATCAAGATCAATATGAATTGAAAAGGTTCAAGATAACAGAATATAAACAATAACATGATCCCTAATGAAGTGTAAAGCTCACAAGTTTAAAATTTGAAGTTTGCCGCATGGCTAAGAATACTGCCTTCCTATGACAGAGCCCAATGAATCAATATAGCTTAGTATTTTGGCAGGGTGGTAGATAAAAGGTTAAAGGGTAGGGAGTGCATGAATGGAAATGACAACGGAAATTTTTTTTTCCTTAGGACAGAGATAAAAGAAAAGAATAGTTTACCATCTAAGAGAGCTTCAATACATCAAATTCACAAATTCGGTTGTCTTCTCGTGCTATATTTCAACCCATTGTACACTTCTAGACTATGTACAAGTTTTAACGCATTGATGTTTTAGAGGAACAACTACTCGTGTTAATTTTCACAAAAATGGTCTCGGGAACTTTAGTGTTTGGCTTTCTGTGATCACCAAATATCAAGGTACTGGCCAAACAAAAGACTGCTTATTTTATAGGTTAGAAAACAAGAATTACGTTAAAATATAATAGTCTTGCTAAAGGATATCAAGACTGAGTATTACATGATAGATAACATATCAAAAGAAACACGTGCATAGGGATAAGATGGCGTGATACTGATGACACTTCTAGTAGCGTTTACGGTGTTGAAGACACTAATTTTCTTTTCAAATAAATTTACCTAAATAACCTTTAAACTATTATAACTCTAATCCTACAAGCAATATATTGAAAATATTGTCGTTTGCTAAAAATGGCATCCATCGATACTTATTTATATACCACTTTAACGTGTCTTTTAAGCTTCGGTCAACTGCGTCGTGATTGACTTTTGTGGCCGGTAAATAAGTACATTTGTGTTATTGTGCAATACAGTATTAGATCACAGCAACCTGCGGGGAGAAACTAAACGTCTAAATAGAACAAAATAGTCTTCCAAAACACAAAGATCACAAATCACTCCAGTCGAAAAAGAAAAAAAAAAAACATGTTGATACAACCCAACAAGTAAAACAAAAGACATACATATTACAAAAGACATATTAGGATTCGCTCTGTCATGTTAACATATTTAGTCTGCCATAGCTCACCCCATATTTCACGATTTCCTATTGAACACTTTCGTAGTCGCACACAAAATATCGACCGATCAACAACACTCCATCATTTTGTGTCGCTCAAACTTTCTCTCTTTTCCCATATGGGGCTTCGCAGAGTACAAAGTAAAATAATGTGTTGTGACCAAGACCTATTCTGTAGGTCTTGGTTGTGACCCAATAAGGGGACGTCCCGTCACGCTCCCTTGTCAGGGCCTACCACTTGTCCACTTATCGACCAACAAAACGACCATTCAGAACAGACCGTAAACATAGTTATGCCTCCTGCCAGATGACTATAGGGTTCCTATACAAACTAAAAGGTAGAAGGTGAACCTCCGCTAGGCACGTTTACTTGTTTGTCACCTGTGCGCCCAGAACTTGACCAGTTGAAATTTCTTCCCATAACTAGTGACACATGACGGCTAAATATTTAGCCCCTCTCACCAGGGTTTGACTATTTTCACTCCCCCCTACCAGAGGGACTGGGAGAGATGAGCGTGACCACAAATCATATATATATACATATATGTAATATATATATATATATATATATATATATATATATATATACATATACACACATATATACATGCACACACACATATAAATATATATATACATACATACACATATATACATATATATACTTATACATACACATATACATATATTATATATACATATATATACTTATACATACACATATATTATATATAATATATATATATATATATATATATATATATATATATATATATATATGTGTGTGTGTGTGTATATATATATATCTACACTTGATCTTTATTATATATGGAGATGATGCAGAAAAAGTTTTTTCTTCACTTCTTTCCAAAGGGTATGTTTACCGTCGTCATCTGTTGGTTTCATGTCAAATAGACATTTTTTCTTCAAAAAATTAAAGTTTGCTATTCTCTCTCTCTCTCTCTCTCTCTCTCTCTCTCTCTCTCTCTCTCTCTCTCTCTCTCTCTCTCTCTCTCTCTCTCTCTCTCGAACGCGTAATAAAAGGAAATGATAAAAGCCTTAGTCATCATACAAAACACCTGCTGAGATGACTCTCGGTTGGATAAGGCGTCACATTAGGTCACACCCTTCCCAATGCTCCTGAGGAAGTAGGTCACGATAATTCAAGGTCGAAAATGCCCAAAGCTGGACACTTCAATCTATTCACTCGCCTTTTCAACCTTTCTCCCCTCCAATTTTCGCTTTACACTTATCCATGCACTGAGGTCAGTAAGTCCTTTCTGTTTTCCTACTCTCTCTCTCTCTCTCTCTCTCTCTCTCTCTCTCTCTCTCTCTCTCTCTCAACTCTTATCCAACTGCCCAATTACCTTTTCCCTTCACTTTTCTTCCGCAACCACCTGTGCGAATAAAAACCTACCTATCGGTTATAGCTTCTCTCCTCGAGCGAGTATGAAATCGAATTTCCTAATAAGACTTTAAAAGCAGTCTACTTATTTATATTATTCTCAAACCAATATAGCGCAACATCAATTGGTCTTTGGTAAAGACTATCATCAATACATTTTCATTCTCGTTAGACGATGAGATAGATACTTTTCATCTTCATCAAGATGGCGGTAGTAACGTTGCGTGTAGCTCTCCACCAAGACTCCTTTATTATGTAATGAGAGCAATTTGCTGAATAGCCAGAAGTATTGAGAGCGGGCAATAAGAGTATCTGATTTCACCCAGTCGAGAATCGCTTACTTTGACTTCGTCAAACAAAGATATTATGGCATTAAACAGATATAGCATTTAATCTGATTCAATAAAATCAACACTTGAAGCAACTTGCACAAAGATAGACTACGTTCAGAAGGGTTCCCAGACGAATACTCAAAAGAGGATCGTAATTCAACTATATATAAGTTTTAACTGCTTCCCTCTCATCATCTATAGAAAAGTCTAAATGCATCTCGCTATCAGTACCTGCGCAAAATTCAGCGTTCAATCTGAATAAAAATTATGAAATCTGTAGATACTAGCATATGTCAAATGAAAGATAATATCTTACACGAAAAATAGCACGATCACCTAATGACGTAATCTCTGGAAGCAGCTCGGAGGAATATAAACAGAAACATGGTCGTAGAGACATTCCTTAAGAATCCAAAGTACCATTTCGACGAAGACAAAGACGCTCATCATTTTATTTGTTGCTTCGTGGAATGCCTGATAAGGTCCCTTGGATGTGTAGGAACCAAACACGAAGACAGGTGGCAGAGGCAAAACTCTTCCTGCATTCATAAAGGTGAGGAATATTAACGAAGTAAATCTAGGTAGTACCAAGTCAGTCCAACTCTAAAAAAAAAACCGTATCAAAAGCATAATTAATGTTTCGGTGAATGGATTTTCTAAGAGAGAGAGAGAGAGAGAGAGAGAGAGAGAGAGAGAGAGAGAGAGAGAGAGAGAGAGAGAGAGAGAGAGAGAGTCCAATCCAATATAATGACATTTTCGTATAAGGATACTCATTCTTCATTGTTGAGTCATTGTCAACGATGAAAGTCCAATGCCATCTGTAAATCTTTGGGTAGCAGATGACAAAGTTTAAAAGAAAAAGTACGAAACACTTGCATTAGGGTACATGTCAGATCACACAGTTCTGAAGGAATAAAATCACGCTTAAAGGGAGACAGCTCTGAGCTGTAGATTTTAAATAATGTAGTTTCTGAGAAGGTAACTCGGACCCTTTGAAATAGGAGGGACTTCGCTGACCATGTAAACAAAGTTCATAGAAATTATAATGAGGTTTTCAAAAGCTTGAATTCTAGCCGAGTTTATGGAAGTCTCTCGTTAAATGCAGGTATATAAACATATGAACTTTTAAGACAAACTTTCTTCCCTTTAATAAAAGTAATTTAACTAGGCCATGTCTATTATGCTAGTTACTGTACGCGTCCCGTCATGTCTATTATGCTAGTTACTGTACGCGTCCCGCGCACACACAGACTGAACCCTTCCCACCCTTCATCCCTACCCGAGGGACGGAGAGTTATACACCTGGTAACGACAAGGGGCGTGACAGGAAAGAAATTATATATATATATATATATATATATATATATATATATATATATATATATACATATATATATATATATATACATATATATATATATATATATATATGTACATATATATATATATATACATATATATACGTATATATACATATACGTACAGTATATATACATATATATATATACATACATATACATAAATATACTGTATATATACATATATATATATATATATATATATATATATATATATATATATATATATATATATATATACACATATATATATACATGTGTGTATAGCCAGACATTAGCTCTTTATTATATAAGAGAGATAATCATACAAGAAAGCAAAAACCTACTCGATAAACTATAGGATTGATTTTAAAATATTATAAGT
>NC_090768.1:5914381-5919381 GCF_036898095.1 Palaemon carinicauda
TTCGCATTTTTTACCAGTACTGTGACCTGCAACATACAACAGCTGCTTTAGGACCAATTAGTGAGTGAAAACCAGCAAAAAAAAAAAAAAAAAAAAAAATAAGAAGGGAACCCATGGTAGCAATAGAAAAACGAACAAAAAACCTTATGATACCCACAATGAATAGGCAACTTTACAAATATGAGCTGGTGTATACTCTCTCTCTCACTCTCTCTCTCTCTCTCTCTCTCTCTCTCTCTCTCTCTCTCTCTCTCTCTCTCTCTCTCTCTCTCTTCAAAAGAATATCGCTGAATTTATTTAAAAACCGTCTCTACTGCATAAAGCCTGGTGCACATAACCAATTACAAACATCTGTACTATGAAAGCAAAGACAAATGTACCTTCGTAAGTACATCGGCCGTCCCAATCCTAAACCCTCCTCTCCCACTCTACCCACCTCGATTAGGGCAAGTCTCTGATGCCCCCAGCTGGTAGATGGGTAAATGCCCTTTTCAATTTGAACATAAAGCAATTTTCTTGAGATGATGTTCATGACCATTAACGTCAGGATACTGGACATGTAAGCAAATTTATCAATTATTTTTTCCTAGTTAACCCCTAAATCTATTTTCATTCTCATTGTCAAATAAATTCACATTTTAATAATTATGTATCTTCGATTAGCACAACTTGGAAAATGCATTCATGTAGTTCAAGGTACGCTAAAACACATCCAAAAGTTATATAGTAAATATCGCCAAACACGACCTGCAAGAAAAATTTATTTTACCCATAATTCTAATATCTACATTTCTCTTGAATTTTATCTATACCCTTATTTCCTCTTCTCACTGGACTATTTTTCCCTGTTGGAACCCTTGGGCTTATATCATCCTGCTTTTCCAACTAGGGTTGTAGCTTATCCAATAATAATAATAATAATAAATAATAATAATAATAATAATAAATAATAATAATAAAAGTGGATATGAGTTATTAATTTGGCCAATTTGGCGCGGAGCAGGGGCAGGAGAGGTAATTCAGCACTAAGTACAATGGGGGGGGGGGGTGTTACCCTGCTGTTGTACTATGAAGTGAAAGTTAAGAGGTTGGATAATGGACGAAAGAAATATGGAACGAAGATATAGCCGATGGCTAACAAAGTGGCTGCTGCTGAGACTCACAATGTCTAGTGTAATGCATGAGGTGCAATATATCCCCTGCCCCCAAATGAGGTATGCTGAAAGATTATTTACCCTTCATAAATTTCTTACTAAGCTTCCAAAATGAAAAATGACTAGCTCTTGCCTAATTTCTTGTGTAACTTTCTAGCCTTGTTTTGCAAAACCATCTATCAATATACAGTTCTGTAGCCTGATTTAACGCCATCTCTAAGATCGTCTCCCCTACACTCATCATTCCTATACATTTTCTATGAACATAAAGACAACCAGATCTAACGAGAACTCTGATTTTCACGACAAACGCCAAACTTTTTATTTTAGATCCAATGATGTAGATTACTGTATAATGTTAACTTTATCTGCAAAATAAGTCTGTTAATACAGACTTGTGTTACGGATAACAATTTACATTAGATTCAGTAACTTATTGCAGATTTAATTTACAAACATCGGAAACACATATTTACACAAGAATATAAATTAGACATTTATATACACTCATATACAGTACATATCTATTGATCTATCTATCTATTTTATACATACATGCTGGCTCTCTCTCTCTCTGTTTATATATATATATATATATATATATATATATATATATATATATATATATATATATATATATATAAGTACACACACACACACACACACATATATATATATATATATATATATATATATATATGTAATCCTTAATTTCCACAAAAACAAATACATCGCTTTAGAGGCGTGCGACCAAGATTCTTTAATTTTACTAGTCAACGCGCAAACTATAGGAAGTTTTTCAAAGATCTAAGAACTATTGGTACAATCAGTGGAGAGAGAGTGTTTCTTTGCCAGCATACATTTCACAAATCAGATGTTTTTGGAAATGGTGAAAGTCCTTTTTTGTGAATATAACACGAGTCAAATCAACATTCCAATACAAGGAAAATACTGTAAAAGAGATTTTGGTCTCTTTCAGTCTCATGATAGATAATGTAATTAATATGGTGTCACTTTTTACTATTATATTATATTAAAGAAATAATGCAAAAGCGATAATACCGTCAAAGCTTTTATTTATTTACAATTGAATACTACAATAGGCAACGCAAACATACAGAGAGAGAGAGAGAGAGAGAGAGAGAGAGAGAGAGAGAGAGAGAGGAGAGAGAGAGAGAGAGAGAGAGAGAGAGAGAGAGTCCAATCCAATATAATGACATTTTCGTATAAGGATACTCATTCTTCATTGTTGAGTCATTGTCAACGATGAAAGTCCAATGCCATCTGTAAATCTTTGGGTAGCAGATGACAAAGTTTAAAAGAAAAAGTACGAAACACTTGCATTAGGGTACATGTCAGATCACACAGTTCTGAAGGAATAAAATCACGCTTAAAGGGAGACAGCTCTGAGCTGTAGATTTTAAATAATGTAGTTTCTGAGAAGGTAACTCGGACCCTTTGAAATAGGAGGGACTTCGCTGACCATGTAAACAAAGTTCATAGAAATTATAATGAGGTTTTCAAAAGCTTGAATTCTAGCCGAGTTTATGGAAGTCTCTCGTTAAATGCAGGTATATAAACATATGAACTTTTAAGACAAACTTTCTTCCCTTTAATAAAAGTAATTTAACTAGGCCATGTCTATTATGCTAGTTACTGTACGCGTCCCGTCATAATGACGGGTAATTATCTACAGTAGATAGATACGCGCACACACAGACTGAACCCTTCCCACCCTTCATCCCTACCCGAGGGACGGAGAGTTATACACCTGGTAACGACAAGGGGCGTGACAGGAAAGAAATTATATATATATATATATATATATATATATATATATATATATATATACATATATATATATATATATATATATATATATATATATATATATATATGTACATATATATATATATATACATATATATACGTATATATACATATACGTACAGTATATATACATATATATATATACATACATATACATAAATATACTGTATATATACATATATATATATATATATATATATATATATATATATATATATATATATATATATATATATATATATATATATACACATATATATATACATGTGTGTATAGCCAGACATTAGCTCTTTATTATATAAGAGAGATAATCATACAAGAAAGCAAAAACCTACTCGATAAACTATAGGATTGATTTTAAAATATTATAAGTGACTGAAAATAGAAAATCAATATAATTTAAGTTTTAAAAAATATGAACTTCGAGTACATTATTTTGCAACTAAATGCCATTAAGATAATAGTGTTCCAAATATCAGTAAGAATTCCTTTTACCTCTTATTAAAAACAATTTATCTAATCACAGAAGGTTCAATTTAAACTAATCATGTAAGTGGATTGCTGCATCACCTATAAATCACAAATTCTTTTGGGCAATACAGTTATTGCTGAAGAAATGTGTGTGCATTAAATAATTAGAAGTCAATTTAAAGGTTCAAAGCAATAGCTTAGACGAGAGGCTGGGAGAGTTGCATACTGCATTAGTCTTTTTGAACAATGGCATTCCACAATTGCAAGACATGTAAATGAATTTTCCGAAGAGGCCGAAAAGTAATTTACAAAGCTGGCAAAAAAATTCACAAGCATCTACAGTGATATTATAAATGCGGATAGCATATTAGACCATTAATATTTCGCATCTTTAGATGAATAATAAAATAAGGCTGCATTAGAACATCAATATTTCGCGTCCTTACATGAATAATAAAAAAGGTTGTCTTACGCAGAGTCATTAATTACCCTTTCTGGGTGGTTTCTGTCATTTATACCGTATCATTAATGTCATTTTTATAGAAATATAAAGTATCGGAGAAAATACGTCCCCTTTTTACAAGATGGAATTATGGAATTATGTAACCGAAAATGTACGACGAAAATATACATCAACATAAAACTTTAAGGAATTTCATTAAAATGAAGGATAGCCCTGTAGAGGTGTATTTTTTACGAATTAGCCAATTGATCTCTGAAAACTGCGTCATATCATATAGATTATTAAAAAAAATCTTTTTTTACTTTCTTGAAAAATGTATTATATTAAACAAGAAGCGAGATGCGATAACTAATTCACTTCACAACAATATAGTTTCTGAAAAACTAACTATATTTAAACATTGCATTGTCGCAATAATCCTTTTCGAAATTTATCCCCCCTGGTCTAGAAAGTCAATTAAGTGCAGATCATTTTTGTTTCTGATTCAGAGAAAAAGTAGATATTCCTCTCCCTACGTAAATCGTAATGATCTTTGCAGTTTGCTATTCGGCTTGCTTTTAAATACTTCAATTTGAAACGGAAGTGTTGATATTTAAAAATTAGTAGGGACACTGAAGACAAAAATTAAATGGATAAAATCGTGGATTAAATAGGAGCAACCAGGAAAATGCCATATTACATATGTCTGAAATACTCACCTTAAAATGATCATGGTTCAATTAACAAAACGTAATAAAATAAAGACTAATTATTATTATTATTATTAGCCAAGCTACAACCCTAGTTGGAAAAGCAGGATGCTATAAGCCCAAGAGCTCCAACAGGGAAAAATAGCCCAGTGAAGTGAGGAAAGGAAATAAGGAAATAAATAAACTGCATGCGAATAAATGAATAATTAACAAAACATCTTTTGATCAGTAACGTTAAAATTGATTTGCCATAATATACAAAGTTTGAAGTGCGACTGGTGTCAGCCAAAACACTCGTTTAATGGCATAAGGACCAAAGTCTAACATACTAACATTTTACAAATGATAATGAAGATGGACGTGGCGGAAAAGCACAGCAAAACACGCGGAAGA
>NC_090768.1:5924381-5939381 GCF_036898095.1 Palaemon carinicauda
TCAGCGGCATTCCCAGACAATAACTACTGGGTCTCTTCCCGTCCCTCGGGTAAGGGGAGATGAAGTAGTCATACCCAGATGAGAGGGGGTGCGTGAGTGCATATCTATACAAATAATTAGCAGTCATTTTGACGGATTGCGTACACAAGTAACAATAATGATAAAACCTTTGGAAAGCTGGTAATGTCCTCAAGTGCAACAGAATTGACTTGAGGCGGGCTGGAACTTCCTAGTCCTCTTAGTGTTATTATGTTTCAAAATTCTGATATATCTTCACAGTAGCCGATTTTTTCAAGGTCAAAATTCGAGAAATTATTAGAATATAAACGGTAAACGATGCCCAGGATCATTACCTACACGGGGTTGAAATCTGCCCTTAACCATTAATGACATAAACGACACAAACTTGAAAACGTAATCTCTATAGAAATATTTTCGAGGTAGTCAACATTAATAAAAATAAAAAGTAAACAAAGAAAATGTCTCTTAAATACAATTAGTCTCGAAAAAAACAGACGAACCGTGCCAGAGATAAACGCATTTTAGCATTTCGAAAGTCTCTTGTATTGTATATAAATGAAATAAGTCAAAATCATCATACTCTTACGAAGTTTCGGCCATAAAGCCATACTCAGCCTAGATTACTCAAACAGATAAAAAGACAGTAGTTCACACCATTCACTAATGTAGAAAATGGCCTGTGGTGAGATAAGAGTGAAACAACTTTCCAAGTCACTTAGGCTACGGAGACAGATAAGGCTGATGAAGATGACCCACGCTGTAAGAAAGTGGGTTTTGACAGATGATGCTTGGGAGGTCTAGGAACATAAACCTAGTTGTAGAAATGAAACAAATGAGGTTTTACGTCAAAAGCTATTAGTAAAACATAAGGGAAAGCTGAATTTAATCCAATATCTTCAAAGGCAATCATCAGTAATAACTTTGGCAAAAACTTCTGGTAAAGAATGACATACGGTTAAACAATTGTAGATTGAAAGCTTAAACTGAAAAGCTAAGAAACTATAAGGAATATCTATATCAAAGTAGGAAAAATATGTCGCACAAATACAGCAGATATTGCACATTTAAAGATAATTGAGATATGAGGAAAAGGGAGAAGTGGCTAACAAATACAAAAGTTAAAAGATAAATAAAACTGTCGACAAATTCCAGGAAGGGCAATCTACCTTGGAACAGGATGAGGAGGTAGTCTCATAGTTTCTATAAATAAATAAAAATGGAATAAACATCACAGATGAATTTTCTGCTGAGCAAGACACTCCTAAATAACTAGACATGAGAATTGCCTTTATATTAACTCAACTGGGAAGACCTCAGACATGAGAGAAAATAAAACCTATAGAAAGAATAAGAACATGACTCCGATATCTAAATTAATTACATCAAAATGCCCCGTCTAGAACATTAATCACTACAAAATCTCATTCAACATAGACTAATTATTGCATTGCGAGTCCAATGGCTAATTCCCTTTAAAAGTTGTCAGATTATGTGATATCGAAAACTGCAAATTTAAATTAACCATCGCTGTAACAAGCTATTAATCTGCAACAGACAACAGACGACATCAAATATCCACTACTTCCATTCATTAATAAAAACACGAGAAAGTTGAAAGTTCGCATTATTTACCAGTAATGTGACCTGCGACATAGAACAGCTGCTTTAGGACCAATTAGCGAGTGAAAACCAGCAAAAAAAGGAACCCATGGTAGCAATAGAAAAACGAATAAAAAAACCTTATGATACCCACAATGAATAGGCAACTTTACAAATATGAGCTGGTGTATACTCTCTCTCTCTCTCTCTCTCCAAAAGAATATCGCTAAATTTATTTAAAAACCGTCTCTACAGCATAAAGCCTGGTGCACATAAGCCAATTACAAACATCTGTACTATGAAAGCAAAGAGAAATGTACCTTCGTAAGTACATCGGCCGTCCCAATCCTGAACCCTCCTCTCCCACTCTACCCACCTCGATTAGGGCAAGTCTCTGATGCCCCCAGCTGTTAGATGGGTAAATGCCCTTTTCAATTTGAACATAAAGCAATTTTCTTGAGATGATGTTCAGGACCATTAACGTCAGGATACTGGACTATGTAAGCAAATTTATCAATTATTTTTTCCTAGTTAACCCCTAAATCTATTTTCATTCTCATTGTCAAATAAATTCACATTTTAATAATTATGTATCTTCGATTAGCAAAACTTGGAAAACGCATTCATGTAGTTCACGGTACGCTAAAACACATACAAAAGTTATATAGTAAATATCGACAAACACGACCAGTAAGAAATATTTATTTTACACATAATTCTAATATTTACATTTCTCTTGTATTTTATTTATTTCCTTATTTCCTCTTCTCACTGGACTATTTTTTTCCCTGTTGGAACCCTTGGGCTTATATCATCCTGCTTTTCAAACTAGGGTTGTAGCTTAGCCAATAATGATGATGATAATAATAATAATAATAATGATGATGATAATAATAATAATAAAAGTGGATGAGTTATTAATTTGGGCAATTTGGGGCGGAGCAGGGGCAGGAGAGGTAATTCAGCACGAAATACAACTGGGGGGGGGGGGGGTGTTACTCTGCTGTTGTACTATGAAGTGAAAGTTAAGAGGTTGGATAATGGACGAAAGAAATATGGAACGAAGATATAGCCGATGGCTAACAAAGTGGCTGCTGCTGAGACTCACAATGTCTAGTGTAATGCATGAGGTGCAATATATCCCCTGCCCCCAAATGAGGTATGCTGAAAGATTATTTACCCTTCATAAATTTCTTACTAAGCTTCCAAAATGAAAAATGACTAGCTCTTGCCTAATTTCTTGTGTAACTTTCTAGCCTTATTTTGCAAAGCCATCTATCAGTATACAGTTCTGTAGCCTGATTTAACGCCATCTTTAAGATCGTCTCCCCTACACTCATCATTTCTATACATTTTCTATGAACATAAAGACAACCAGATCTAACGAGAATTCTGATTTTCACGACAAACGCCAAACTTTTTATCTTACTGTATAATGTTAACTTTATCTGCAAAATAAGTTTGTTAATACAGACTTGTGTTACCGATAACAATCTACAGAAGATTCAGTAATTTATTGCATATTTAATCTGCAAACATCGGATACACATACAGTATTTACACAAGAATATAAATTAGACATTTATATACACCCATATACAGTATATATTTATTGATCTATCTATCTATTTTATACATACATGCTCTCTCTCTCTGTATATATATACATATATATATATATATATATATATATATATATATATATATATATATATATATATACACACACACACACACATATATATATATATATATATATATATATATATTATATATATTTATGTAATCCTTAATTTCCACAAAAACAAATACATCGCTTTACTGGTCAACGCGCAAACTATAGGAAGTTTACAAAGATCTAAGAACTATTGGTACAATCAGTGGAGAGAGTGTTTTCTTACCAGCATACCTTTCACAAATCAGATGTTTTTGGAAATGGTGAATGTCCTTTTTTGTGAATATCACTCGAGTCAAATCAACATTCCAATACAAGGAAAATACCGTAAAAGAGATTCTGGTCTCTTTCAGTATCATGATAGATAATGTAATTAATATGGTGTCACTTTTTGCTATTATATTGTGTTAAAGAAATAATGCAAAAGCGATAATACCATCAAAGCTTTTACTTATTTACAATTGAATATTACAATAGGAAACGCAAAACATACAGTGAGAGAGAGAGAGAGAGAGAGAGAGAGAGAGAGAGAGAGAGAGAGAGAGAGAGAGAGAGAGAGATCCAGTTTGTCATTTTACTTTCATTTCCTGTTCATCTTGTACTGATCTTATCATTAGACTAAGATAACACAAGAATAAAAAATGTACAGATTAATTAGAAACTAAACAGTTTACAGATTAATTAATTGAACCATGATAAGATAATTTGAGTAGGTGAACCTATATCAAGCAAGGGAGCTCGTAGTGTCAAAAGCTTGGGATACAGTAGGTCACATCCTGTTGGATTTGGATTAATATGTAAAAGGTCAATGAGATAGAATCCAGTTATGTAGAATTAACGACGTGTCACAGGTCCTGTCCATCCAGGTAGGCCTATCAGTGATAGCAGACAAAAAAAAAAAAAAGAAAAAAAAAACTTGTATTCCATAAAAATAGCTGGAAACGAGAGATTAAAACTAACCGTTAGATATGGCGAACCATTCTATACAATTTTTCTTCGGTGAATTATGAAATGTGGGTGATAGAATATAGTGCTATGAGTGTATCCTACTATGAGCGGGTCTCAGAAAATGAGTTATTGCCGAACTAAACCCCTCGGTTCTGAGACCTTAAAATTTGAAGGCATTTTCATAGAGGCTTGTAAGCCCTCTGAGCAACCGTATCATGAAGTCATACAAAAACAATTCTTTAATGTATTAACTAAGTCGGGCAGAAATCTTGCATGTCTTTCAAAATAACAATCCATGCAAATAGATTAAATTCCGACGCTATTCCAGACAAAAAAAAAAAAAAAAAAAAAAAAAGAGTTAGTCAAAACAAATAAATAGAATAAATAAATAATGAAACAAGAAAAAATGCTATAGAAATTTTATAGGCTCTGGAATAATTCAATTGATAAAAAGGATCGGAAAAAATCTATTAAAAATTCATAGGCCCTGGAAAAATTTAATAAATAAAAAGGACAAGCCTCCTAAGAAACCAAGAGTACCAGATTGTACGAGTAAAGGAATGATTAAACCGATGGACTAATGCACTTATACTTTATATATAGGATCGGTTGGTGGGGGTGGGGAATGAAACAATGCCTGGAATTGCTACAATCGAGTAACCTTTCAGAGCAACGCCCAAATTATCACTCAATTGTAGAAGGAATACATAACATCTTTCATTACTAATAGAAATGAAAATATAATAAAAAAGCATGACATCAGATGACCCTGTCTAGAAAAGTAAAATGGTCTTCTAATTACGGGATGACAATAATCCAAAAAAATATTAATGGGAAAAAAATAGCTAATTAATCTCGGACAACGATATATTCAAGAAATACTACTGATTACTTCAAATATGAATTGATACAAACTATCCTTTCTGGCGAAAATCTAAGTATCCAAGTAAATTTATGAATATTTGATAAATTTTCTTAATATGACCATATTATTTAAGCCACAGGATGGCGTGAGTAACAAATATTTCTAAACTCTTGATACTTTTTTCGAACATAGACGAAAAAATCCTGGATACAAGGTTTTAATGCGATAAACTTTTTCCAATAATGAAATAAAAATATTACAATTATTGTGGCATAATTGGATAAAAGAATAACAACTATTGTGGCATAAATGGAATAATTGGATAAAAATAATAATTTTGATATTATAGAATACAAATAAATTCAAACTGATAAACCTGGCAAAACCATTACATGTTAAGTCCTCACCAATGTCTGAAGCTCCCTATTTTTTTATATAAAAACAATATTACATCCAAGTCAGTATAACCATAGCCAAAATCTCATTTAATACATATAGGACCTGTGCACATAACTCGAACTCATTATACCATGCACAAGATGCTTTTAATATCACAGCACACTCACCAAGAAGAAACTGAGCCTGCGGCTTACATAAATAAATTCAGATTAGACCCAATAGATCCAGGACACACGAAAGCATTAATAATAAATGGTGGTTCCGATTGATTTAAATGCCGCACCACAGAATCGCTATATACAGACACGTCTTCACTTCACTGATGCCAAACGGGTACTGAGCTAGTCGCTGGCTCAGAGCCTCAGAGGCTCAGACTGAGTCGAACAGTCAGGGAGGAAGACGAGTGATTCTGAGAACGACCTTCTATTCCAAAGGGACTTGGTTGAACCAGCTGCACCGGTGCGAGACGATGGAACTCGGCCTGCTGTATGCGTGTGCTCTGACAAAGCATATCTCGTGACTGGTCAAAAAGAACACTTTACGAACAACTAAACTAGTATGGAAAAAAAGACATCGATTCGTTCCTTAAAATTATACATTTGGATTGATGAAGGGAAACTAGTGACTTGCGTTATATTTTATCTATAAATATTCTTTTAATCTTCGTGTATGATACGAATCTCAACATACAGAAGTGTGTGGCATATAGGAAATGAGCATAAATACCATAACACTACATACTACCTGTAGACGAATATATAAATATAAATATTTAATATCAGATATACATAACTAAATGTATGGGATAACAGTATTACAATATAACCTTCTTCATGTTTATAATACCAACAATACAATTAAATAGATGCAATGTCAATATTACATTGTAATCCTTTGTGTGTTTCATGCATGCAAGCGTCTTTTCATTCTTCAAAGAGTGATGCCCAGTTCTCAGCTACATACCATTATAAAAAAATAATTCTCTACGGAAAAAAATTCGAATTTATAAAATATCCAAAATGGCCAATCACAGAAGAGTAAAGTATAATTTTCCTTCAGCAAGACACTACAACAATCAAACAAAACTAACTACAAAACTACAAGACAACCAACAATCCACTCCATCACAAACACGGAGAAATCTCTCTCTCTCTCTCTCTCTCTCTCTCTCTCTCTCTCTCTCTCTCTCTCTGAATTCCTGTCAGGATGTTCCAGCATTCCGGATGCTGCCGCTGCGTGCATCTTGTCTTCCGAGCATCCTCATCTGGGCGACACCACACACATTCTGATTCATTTGTCGTCTCACGGTGTTCACTGAGGCATGAACTTTAGACAATGGGTACCTGCCCCGCCAACATCATTCTAGTTTACAAAATCTTAAAAATGATTTTTGAAAACCCATGAAATACGATTGGATTGATAAAATGAAATTCTGATATCTGTGTGTTAATATTTTCAATCGTCTTGAAACCCACCATCAAAATCCTCATTGTGACAGTGATGATGATGATGATTTAGGAGTTTAGAAGTATAATAGCGTTTCAAGATGTAATTTAATTAACATCATTATAACCGATAAATTTTCTAAGAAAGGGACATAGATATCATTAGAGAACTAAAAGTATCCTCTACACTACTTTTATGTATAAGCCATTTGTCTCGTGCAACGTTTCCACCAATTTAAATTTTCGCAAAAAACTACACACACAAACACATATATATATATATATATATATATATATATATATATATATATATATATATATAATATATATATATATATATATATATATATATATATATATATATATATATATATACACACACATAATGTATATATAATGCACTTGTGTGGCCATCAATATGATAATTAAATTATATACGAAAAGAACTGTACGTCATAATAACATATAGTTTCCTCTCGTGTCTGACAACCTAATTTTTCATGGTCACACAGTGATGTGGAGACTTTTTAATGAGGCTGGAATACAAAAGAACGCTAATAGGTGTATGGCGTGTCTGTAGGGTTGTGCACAAACATTACATAGATGGAATGAACGTGTTATCGTTTAAAGATGGAAATACTCATTCAAGACTAATAATTTTCAAAGCAAGCCTATCAACATCTATCTTTTAAATGTTTAAAGGTCACTCATGGATGGTAGAAGCAAGGGACAGTGACAACGACAAAGCAGGACAATGCCCCAGAGACTGACCATATATACATATCAGGACACAAACTCCTCTCCACCCAAACTAGGACCATGGAGAGCCAGGTAATGGCTGCTGATGCCTCAGCAGGTAGACCTATAGGCTCCTCAAAAACCTCCATCCTTAGCTCACCAGAGTGGTGAGAGTGAAAACACTACAGGAAACTATGGAACTTGAGAGGGACTCGAACTCTAGTCCGGCAGATAGCAAGGCAGGAACGTTTCCAATAGGCTAACCCATATACAAAATGCCATTTAATACCAAGTTCTAATATAAAATAAGAAATACAATGGAAATTGAAAAAAAAAATAAATTCACATGAATGGCAATCAACGTTCGCTTTCAGAGAGATGCTACTTTTACTCTCAAGTTGAATGCGAAAGGAAAATATTAGTTTTAACTTGACTTACAGTTAAAAGAGGTCGTGACAGCAAATTTCAACACTACGCACCGTCCCGATGACAGAACCAAGGTGCAGTTGAACACAGGAATTCCAGGTACACCTCGCTCCGAAGAGGTGCATCCAGGAAACACCCTTACTGCGCGGCGAGTTCTTGTGTTTAGCCCTCCCACCACCTCTGCCACCTTTCCCTACACTATCTGTTTGATTACTCGCCGAGAAGTAAGGGTGTGACAGACTACACTTCGGGGCGAGATGTGCTAAGGACTCCTATGCCCAACTGTACCTCCGCTCAGCATACTCATAAAGGGGCCCGGTGGCGAAAGGCACAAGCCTCAGGCTACACGTCGACAATGTTAAACATTTGTAGAACTCGCAGACTGTCATTACGATAAAAACATACAGTTACACATTGCGCTTCATTACAGAGATAATTGAAAAATTAATTTCACCGTGACTTGAATGCAAAAAAAAAAAAAAAAAAAAAAAAAATAGATTAATAAATAAAAAAAAAAAAATCGTTTGTACAAAATCAAGTCGTTATTGTGTCACATGACCAACTCTTCAATTTGGAAGTGATAGATGGACCCGTGTAAAATTAATTCTAACAGGAGGTTCGGTCTACAACATTTCCTCATTAAGCACTAAGATTTGAATCAATGAAAAAAGTGAAATGACAAAAATAGCAGAGGAGAGAGAGAGAGAGAGAGAGAGAGAGAGAGAGAGAGAGAGAATTTTTTCATTGAATTCTAATAAGATAACGAAATCTTTGATAAAGACTGGGAATAGCTTACCACTATGCTTAACCCTGGCGCTCTTGACCTCGGCGTGCCACTGACTCTGGAGATAATTGAGACTATCCATCATGCCACCTTTGACGGGCAGGTGTTAATAACTCCATGCCGTGAAACATCCAATTATTACGTCACACGGAGACATCGCAGGAGGCCTATTTCTATTCCCTCTTCATCCTAAGAGGAGATGAGAAACGAAAACTTCTCAAATTTATATTCTATTAAGGAGTAAGAATTTTGGACGTCTCAGACTTTTTTTCATTGCATCCGCGGAGACTATTTCCTCTTGTGTAGATCGAATTAGTTTAAACGTTTAGAGAGTTTTCATGATCTTGTCTAACTAATTCTTGAATTCGTTTATAGTTTTATTGTTCACTGCATACGCTGGAAGTCTGTAGAGAGAGAGAGAGAGAGAGAGAGAGAGAGAGAGAGAGAGAGAGAGAGAGAGAGAGAGAGAGAGAGAGATTCATAGTCATGCTTTAAATTGCTTGGCTGGTTTATACAATAAAACTACAACAAAATAAATGTGACACTAATATCATTACACCAAAGATGATGAGACATTTATGATAGATTAAGACCTGATTTCTCAGTCTTTATTGCCCTTCCTAGCAGGTGACAATGATATTAACTTTCACTACGTGAGTACATTCTATAATCAAGCAAAGGGATACAGGATGAATGCAGAGCTGATATAAAAGCAATAAATTAACCCTCTTTGGAATTAGCTGGACACAAATGCATGTATTAGCGTCTTATAGACATACGTTTTAACGGATTCTAAAATGCGTTATTTTGTTTTCGAATAAAAAGCATGAGAGAGAGAGAGAGAGAGAGAGAGAGAGAGAGAGAGAGAGAGAGAGAGAGAGAGAGAGAGAGAGAGAGAGATACCTAATTTTCTGTTCTTTGGAAATAATGATAATTTTGCACGATTATTGAAGTACATTCAATCTCCATGCGTGTTATAACAAACTACTGTGAGGCAAAAAGTATAAAATTACTGAAATAACATTGAATCTTATGAAAAAAAATATATCACTTTTATTGTTATAAAAAGTACACCGTTCTTGAAATATTTACAGTAAAAATGTAAGACATAGCTGGTTCTGAAGATATCACAAAATATTACTCAAGACAATTTTTATAATCAACAAACCTGATTCGTCATCGTAAAGAGATATTGTAAATTAGCATCCAATATAGCAACAAAATCACTAATATTTCTGTTGACATCCTTTGATTATATCAACCATTGGGTTATGGAAATACAGAGAGAGAGAGAGAGAGAGAGAGAGAGAGAGAGAGAGAGAGAGAGAGGAGAGAGAGAGAGAGAGAGAGAGAGAGAGAGAGCGCTTCTTCCGGAGAAAGCGGGACCGATAGGGTAGAATAAGTTCTTACAAAAAAAATGATGTAAACATCACCTTCATATTTCATCGGGGATCAATGGTTACACCCTTTTGGGCCATCTCGCTAGAATACCATCGATTTCTAAATAAACGTCGGCCGCCATTAATGAGGGCCCAAATAAGCTTCACAAGGCATATAAAGAGAGGCGTACAATCTCACTATGCAATGCACGCGATAGTAATGGTTACCTCTCCCATACTCAATGAGTCGAGATAATTTTCCGTATACCAATTAGCCACCGACAACTGGTCGCTTCTTAGGCTAAAGACGTCCGCATAGCAACTGGCATCATAAAATGACTGTAGAAATATACAACAGAAGATATACTCTAGTCATTCTATCAAAAATATATTCTTATTTTATAAAAGAAAAAAAAATCAACCTTTTTTTCTTATCTTAGTACTTTCGCGAAGCTGAAAATAATGTTGATAAATAATACCGAAGAAGCAATTGCTTAAAATCAATGCATGAATATCGTGAAAAATTTCATAACATAATCTCATTCTAATGTGAAGATATTTACTCTTTCCCTTGAGCATTTACTAGAATCCATTCATCTCACGCGTTACCTTTGGCTATATATCAATGAACTTTTGTTTCATTCTCAAGGCTGAGGGAATTCAATGTGTAAAACAATTTATGGCTTTATACACACACACACACACACACATATATATATATATATATATATATATATATATATATATATATATAGAGAGAGAGAGAGAGAGAGAGAGAGAGAGAGAGAGAGAGAGAGAGAGAGAGAGAGAGAGAGAATATACATTATAGATATATATAGTCATGTATATCTTGTATACATTTTTGCATATATATAAGTAAATATATATATATATATATATATATATATATATATATATACATATATACAGTGTATGTACAATAGTTATGTATGTATGTATGTATGTATGTATGTATATATATATATATATATATATATATATATATATACACACATTTATATATATGCATATATATATACATATATATATATACATATATAAATACATTATATATATATATATATATATATATATATATATATATAAAGTAAAGAACAGCATGTGGCAAACAATTAGGCAGCGTGGGGCCTCCTTCAAAGGACTGGGCACAACTGCCAGTGGGAGTTGATTGGTGTCCGTACCCTCAGCAAGTATGTCATTGCCCTACATTCATACATACACTTTCAGCCTCACTACAAGCCCTCAGAACATCGGGGATTAGCAGCGGACGCCCATTCCTTCCCAATGATCATTAAAATAAAGTTGGAGAGGTTCCAATTATCCCATTTTGTTATTCGGATTAATATAATGGTACGTCACTATTAAAATCCTTTAATAATTTGGCACTTCGATGTTAGTTTGGAGATAAAAAAAATTGTAAATATTTTAACAATATACAGTACCTATTGTACAGTTGGACAAAGGGGTCTCTGGTAAAACTTGTTCTGAAGAATTGCACCCTGTCACACCCTTACTTTGCGGGGAGTAATAAAAAAGCTAGTGTAGGGAGAGTAAGCAGAGGTGGTGAGCTGGATTAAGCATAGATACTCGTAGCACAGAGTAGGTATGACTGGGTGTACTTCTCCAGAGCAAGGTGTACCATGAATTCATTTAACTGCATACATGGCTTCTTTCCGTACTGATGTTTAAAGGATATTTCACTACTCTCTAGAAACTGGCGAGAATTTAGCAGAAATAACAGTACTACGCATTTATTTCAACAACTACCACTAGAGTCAACTAGTTAAAAGTGAAACGGCTAACTTCAAAACCCTAACCGACGATGAAGGACCTCCAAATGATTTATGAGAGAAGTCAATTGACCAGATTTAGTTATAAAATACAAAAGAAACAAAACAAGAAAGTTCCCAGCATCATTTTACCGCCATCGTCCAAACGCCGTTTAGCGATGTCGTGTTTTAATGAGACTTCACAGAGCTCCACCGGCATTAATTCAGCTTTTAAAAGAGACATTTACCTTTCTCTACCAAGCATATTGTCATTTCATTTCTGAACGATAAGCTACATCGTCTATGACGTCATATCTTTTGCAATATTCAATATGTAACTTTTCAAACGATTTTCGCAATAGCGAACATCACGACATCAGAAGAAATGGCGTGACATGGTTGCGCAACCAGCAGATCTGGCATGGGAGAATATGCAAGAACAAAGTAACTTTTTATAATTACATAGTGCCCATTCTTTACAAAGTGCAAGATACATATATGCTTACATATACGCACGCCACAAACACATACATACACACACACACACACACACACACACACACACATATATATATATATATATATATATATATATATATAAAATATATATATACTGTATATAATATATATATATATATATATATATATATATATATATATATATGTGTGTGTGTGTGTATCTATATATTATTACTTACATATGTATACGATAAATATACACTATAAATACACACACACAGACATATATACATATATATATATATATATATATATACAGTATATGTATATATATACAGTATATATATATGTATATATGTATATATATATATATATATATATATATATATATATATATATATATATATATATATATATATATATATATATATATATATATATATGGGTACAGGGTCGTGTGGTTGTTCATATGTATCATCATCATTATTAGCAGACATTGCTAGTCCACTGCAGGACAAAGGATACAATATGCACACAGCCTATACACTCTATATCTTTTTCTAGGCATCAAACTATATCCCCGAAACTGAGGAGGCTCCTGAGAAGCAGGATTAATAGAGCACTCTATTAATCCTGCAGATAAGTGCAACATAAGTCACTGACTTATATATCATACAGCTACACAGAGGGTTCATCAGCAGCATGTTGAGACCCCATCCGCACCGTGCACCATTCAACCCTACCTAGCACGCATTTCTGTGCTTTTGTTAACAAATATTTTCACATGACCGCACCACTTCACATACACCGAATCATCTTTGAAATTACATTCTTCTATCACTGCACTTCTCGGATGGCATTCAATTGTTGATACGTTATATGATTACCGAAATAAGTTAAAAGATATAGAAGATCATTAAATACTGTATTCAAGTTAATTCGCTTGTTTCAAAAATTTATAAAATTAGTGTGTGTTGTCATTAATATTATAAGAACGTTTAATAGTGAAACCAGAATAAAAAAAAATCAGGAATGCAATATACTAGACAGGATTGCTGTATATGAGAGTCAACTTTCCATCAGTTCATATATTTTGGAGCCAAGCATTTCCTATGGACATGACTCAAACACCTACCTAGCTAGTAGAAGAGAGAAGCTGAAATGTTGAAAGGGGAAGTTTGTCAAATAAGGAAGAGAAACAAGACAACCAGGTTACTAGCCCTCCTACGCAAATAGGCCGAGAGAAAAATAATAAAAGATATGGGATTAGAAAGCAAGTGATCATCCCTGACGTTGTAATTTCAATCTTTGCTATGATTTCTTTCATTTCTTCAAAATCTGCAGTGATTAATAAATTATTTCGACCGAGAATAATGATTTCAGAAAATAAGAAAACAACAAATTATCGTTATAACAGAATATGAGAGAACTATACACAGTATGAAGAGACATCGAAGAAATGTTTGTTGAGGTTATCTTTTGAAACAATCTTAAAAATAAGTACATTTTATGTAATAAGGATTATGAAATTATTACGCATCTTTGTCAAGTATTGTACTCTGTTATACCTGTAAAGCACTCTTAGTTATACCGTAAAAGAGCTTAAGGCATTTAATGCTGAAACGTTTGATTCCAAATTAAATCTAATTAAATTTTACAAAACACATATCCTTATATATTCCCATTCTAATGCTGCTCTCTCTCTCTCTCTCTCTCTCTCTCTCTCTCTCTCTCTCTCTCTCTCTCTCTCTCTCTCTCTCTCTCTCTAGATCATCGAGTGAATCTCCCACTCGCCGGCAACTTTCACACCAGAAAGATAGAGCACTTTATGACGCCTTACATTCCTTCCCATACAATAACTGGATAACGGGTTGTGAGAAGTTACACTACAAAAGTAGTATCTTAATACTTGGTTCACGACCAAAACAGTGATCGTAATTCACTCGTTAATAGAGGATCTTAGTTTCTTTTCTAACTTTTCACAGGAAAATCTCACACACCGTAGCAGGATTAAGGAGAGTCAACCAGTAGCTTATTATGTAAACAATGACCTGACTTCCAGGCAAAAAAAAAAACTATTGGAATCAATGTTTAGAACGCCAAATTTCAAACGCAAATCTTCCAACAGCCTTCAGGGAAACAAACCTGCTACATCGAACATCTTCAAGAGTTTAAAAGTCTTCTCCCAGAGAATACTGCAACTAAACGCCCGAGGGCACAGAGTGACCTTGATAGGAGTGAGAACAACTTTCTTTCGCAAGGGCGGAACAGGATGGAGAGCCAGTGTACGTGCCGAGTAAAAATGACCCAACTCTCCTACGAGGAAAGTTATATCCCAAGTCTAAAGAAAGTAGATCTTGGTTAAATCTTCTTCAGGTGACATTAAATTATTTTCACCGAACTAAATGTGACCTCGAAGAGGAACTGAATATAAAGGTACGGTATTTTGATTGATGAGGGGATCATTGCTTG
>NC_090768.1:5941881-5949381 GCF_036898095.1 Palaemon carinicauda
TAGTAACTGTAAAGACATTCGCTGCAAGTTTGAAATTCTGAAGTCCCACCCATTTCAACTATCCGTTTAGGAAGATCATTCCACTACTTGGTCATAGGTGGAAGAAAACTTCTAGTATATTGTGTAGTATTGAACCTGATGATGGATAAGGCATGTCTATTAGAATTAACTGACTTTATATCTGATAAACGATTAAGTTGATGGCCTGAATAAAACCACGATCCCTGAAGGTAAGAAAGAATCTCGAGGTAGTTCCGTAGAGGAACGTTGTCCACTGCCTTATCTGACTGACCTGGCTATTTAAGACATGTTGAGAGACTCCGTTATCTCTTTAGTCAGCGGTACAACCACCATTTTAAATGGATCTACAATCATACTAGTTAATTTATGACGCCTGTTCTTTTCCTTGTACATGGACACGTACTGCCAGCTTTTGAATACTAATAGCATCGTAATTTCTTTATATCAAGAGGGATCAACAATTATTTTTAATTCTAGACCTGTTTATTTCTAATCACTCATCACTTGCCACATAGGATAGTATATTATGTTAAGGTAGTTTATTTACGAGTAACATGAACCGTGTGGAAATGTGACTCTCGGAAAATGTAAAATAATAAACACTACAATACATGAGATAGAATGTACACATGAACACATAAAATAAGAGTCGCGGTACTTATAGTGTTCAAGAAATCGTGATAAACCTCTCTCTCTCTCTCTCTCTCTCTCTCTCTCTCTCTCTCTCTCTCTCTCTCTCTCTCTCAGCAACCGACATAGACCTTTTCGCCCTATGATCTGGTTACTTAACTTCTCCCCCTTTTTTGTTTTCTCCCTCTTTCTTTTATACACAGGCTGTAACTGTAAATGAGACTAAAACCAGTTTTCTTTCTCTTCATCTCCCTCCTTACTCTCCCGAGCGAGCCTTAGATGATAATTGAGAATGCAAAAGGGTCAGCGGGAGACGACATTCTTTCTAAGGTTGCTTCACTCTAAAACGGACCCTCGTTGTATCACCTCGAAATCTACGAGGATGTTTCTTTGCAATTTGCATTATTCTAACCACATGATATTGTTCTCAATTTAAAAGACTCTGGACCGTCTAAAATAAGGCGCTTCTAGCTTAGCGAAATATTTACAGTTCTAATCTTCTATTTCTATAAGAGTTGCTAGTTCTTTATCTGCCCAAACCCATCTTGGGTGGTAACATTTGGGAACTGTTTTTTCCTTAAACCTTTCTATTCTCCCTGTGAATAGCATAATTCCAATCTCGTTTTACATCACCAAGACAATACAAATAGCTATGTCTAACTAATCAACTTCCTTCCAATCTCATTCTTCTCGGTCTTACTCACCTAATCTCATGTGATACCAATTCGACATATATAGATTTCCGAGATCAATTCCAATCATACCTATTTTCATAACACACCCTCTTCATTACAGATAGGATTGACCGTTAATTAGGAATTAGATATAGTGCATCTCATATATTCCATACCCCATTTCTGAGTGGACCTTAACATGGTGAAAGGGTTTGCGTAGTCATTAACAGGAAAGCTGTACTAGTCAGGGCCAACCATACTATGTTGGTTTCATGTGTGCGATCAGACGAAAATCTCCCATCATCACCAATCCATAGTGGCCAGTGTGGTGATGAAAACAGGCCAAACTCCAGACATTAATAATATTGGTGTTTGAGTCCTTTGTCCTGCAGTGGACAAGAAACGTCTACATTTGTTGCTATTGTTGTTGATGTTGATATTCATACCATGGTCCTCAGACAACGTATTAAGGAAATTTTGTGTTCTCTTTGGGTGCTAAACACATTTCTCATCCGAACAGGTTCATCAGATTTGCGTGCCATTTTTCAAACGGCCGGTATGTTGACATTTAAGAATATTCTTACAGGTCACTGATCCTGCTTTGGACATCAATTTAAGTTTTAGTCTTTACTATCGGAAATCTCTTAGAACCTAGCGGAAATATCCCTGTCTCGTGATACGCTGGACTGGGGTTCGAGACCAACTCTAGCTCGATAGTTTCTTATAGTGTCACCATCCTTGTGAGCTAAGGATGGTGGTTTGGGGAAACCTATAAGACTAACTGCCGAGTCATCAGCAGATATGGCCTGGCTTTCCATGGTTCTAGCTTGGGTGGAGAGGGGACTTGGGCGCTGATCATATGCTTAGATGGCCAGTCTCTGGGGCATCCTCCTTCTAGGGCACTGTCACTGCCCCTTACCTCTGCCATTCACGAGCGACCTTTCAACCTTTAAACTAAGGAGATGGCATATTTCTCAAACCCCAAATATATCTGCAGTATTTTAACTTTTACCTTTCAGATACTAATAATCACAGACGATGTTGTTCCCTGGAATATTTATAGCCTTCCCCTTAACACGATGTTAACGCAATACTACTTTCAAAAGAAAAGGTCATGCAATTCTACGGTGACAAAATATACACAGCCAGAATATGATGGAACACAAACTTTTACTGTAAGTGTTGTCTGCTAAAGCAAAGTGAATATATATGATATGAAATATATATATTACATAATCCCACCTCCTATACACAAACTATTTCCTCAGTAGAAAAATGGAATCTGAGAAATGTAATTTGAACATTACAATGTAAGTTTTGGGATCTTGAGCATAATTTCGGTTCTTCAACACCTGTAACAACTTACAATCATGAAAATCGAAACCTCACTCGCCCCAGTATTACATAAAAAAATAACTATTTATAACTTTTGATAAGCTAAGAGTAATGACAGATTCAAAAGACGTTTCCCGAATCACGCAACATCAGACACCAGATTCTCATACTGACATTACAAGGATCTTAAGCCTTTCGTCATTTAAAAATAATCAAATCGATCTTATTTCAAATTAATAAGATTTTACCTCATTTTGACATTCAGACCCTTGAGTTAGAGGAAAGACTTAAAAAAAAAACAAATGTCAGGCATGAATATTCTCGTAAGTTAATTCATTCAAGCACTGAATTACGCTTTCAATAACTTGAATTATGCTTTCAATAACAATCATGATAACCATACCCATATGCATGAAACATGGAACTTATTCTATATACCCTCCTGTATATATAATAAAAAAAACAGGCTTCAACATCGATTGATTTACAGCAACAATGGACTAAGAAGATTGTTTTTAAAAAGGCAAGAAGATGGTCATCGAAAAAAGTACAATTCTAAATCAAGGTCCCATTTTGGAGACTACTTGGCCTTTTTGGTATGGTTGTTATTCATTTCAAGCCTTGCTAAGCACTAGTTATATCTAGATGTTGTTAAATAATAATATAGCAAGAAAAAAAAAGAAAAAAAAACCATCAGTCATATCTATTATGACCCCCGGGAGTTTACTGTCAAGTTGCATTTTTACGATTGTAAAAGCAATGCAAAATACCGATCCTTGCCTGAACCAACACAGAAGACCTTTTCGACCGACAGGTAGTTAACAGTAATTATTCAGTAATTACAAAAAAATGACAGGCGTTTTCCATGGAATGGCACCCAGCAATTACAGTTCGTCTTCAAACTCACAATATAGGACACGTATGCAAAGATTGTTCATTATTAGGCAATATGTAAATAATTTGAAAGAGAGAAAAGTTAACTTTGAGGCATTTACCATGGGTATGCACTTAGATATAACACTTTTATTATTACTCCCTTTCTAAAAAGGGATACCTTAAAGTGGTGAAAGGGGTTTTGTAACGCCATGATTAGCAAAGCTGTAATAGTTAGGGCCACCCATAATAGGTTGGTTTGCTGTGAACGATCAGACTAAAGTCTCCCACAATAACCAAGCCGCAGTGGCCAGCGTGGGGATGAAAACTGGCCAAACCCCAGACATGAATATGGACATGTCGGAGGCCTTCATCCTGCAGTGGACAAGAAACGGTTGCATTTGTTGTTTGTTGTTGTTGTTTTAGTGGGGGCAGCCAAACAGCCTAAGAAATACTTAATATACAAGTAGCGTATGGAAATGTTATATACAGGAAGATTTAATTTCTATAAGCGTGCCGATAAACTATCTTTTACATGTATAAATATGAAAAATAAATTTAGATAAAGGGAAAAATCTTGGAGGAATAAAGGGGAAAATGTTTTTACAGGTGTTGTCCCCTAAAATCAGCATAAACCGAATCCAGAGAGAGAGAGAGAGAGAGAGAGAGAGAGAGAGAGAGAGAGAGAGAGAGAGAGAGAGAGAGAGAGAGAGAGAGAGAGAGGGGGGGGGGTACATGAGGACACCGGTTCATTTGTACGTAAAGAGGAGCACCCTCCAGATAAGCATAAACAATTGCAGCTGTGAAAATTGAAACAGTCAGAAAAACTCTGTGTTAAGAAAAACAAGCAAGTGATGGCATACCAGTAGCGCTAACTTTGGTCGAATTATGAGGACTCTCAAGTAAATAAGTTACAAGATTCTACAAAATAGCTTTCACTCATACAAGACGGTGATGAAAGATTTTTTTTTTAAAGAAAAGAAAGCTCATCTCGTGTCTACTGATGGACGAAGTAATTACTGCATTTCTGTGTTCCCTCCTACACGTCCTGGGTAAAAGGATTCCCCATCAAGAGAAACTACCTTCCCCTGAGTTACTTGACCGGCAACCAGAGAGAGAGAGAGAGAGAGAGAGAGAGAGAGAGAGAGAGAGAGAGAGAGATTTTGGATGTCTACGGAGACTCAATTTGCTCTGGAGTAGATCGAATTATTTTGTTTAGAAAGTTTTTACGATCTTGTCTAAATTATTCTTGAATTCGTTTACCATGTTACGGTTCACAACATCAACTGGACGTCTGTTTCATGTAATTCCAATTTTGTATGTAGACATTACCACACTGAATGGAGTATTTTTAAATTCCAGATTGTATATGTTATCTATGAAATAATATGTTCTGAGAGAGAGAGAGAGAGAGAGAGAGAGAGAGAGAGAGAGAGAGAGAGAGAGAGAGAGAGAGAGAGAGAAGGGGGGGGTTGAAAAAATCCATCCCAGACTGTAACAAAGGACTAATGAGTGTAATTGTGAAGGAGAGAGTTTCCGAATGGACGCCCTCTTAAAGGGTTAGTGCTCTTTAGCACTGACGTTAATTGCCATAAAGAAATGAGGGAAAAGGAAAGAAAAAGTTCTTCAACAGTGATTATGAAACAAGGTAGGTTTTTCAGGAGAGAACTCTGGTCAAAGGGTTAAAGACGTTTATCTACATATCCAGGAAGCGTAACTTCTACAGTAATAAACAAATATCCAATAAAAATTAGTTCATATACATGGAATATCATATACATGAGCGAAAAAATGTCTTTAGATTTTATGCTGAAATTACAATAAACGGGAATCTGAGAATATTCATACATCAGATCACTAGGATTTTCCTGTCTTATATTAACAGACTGATGGATGCGTGTATATATACATATACATGTATGTGCGCGCCTTACGTTACTGCTTATCATACATTTGAATAATTATGGAGCAATCAGCCTCACATGGGTGGCGCAAATGAATAATTTACACAGATGAATGAATGACCAGTGCATTCCATACCTTTAGCATAATGCAATAGAAGACAAGATTAAATATACAGGTTTTAATTGTAAGCGTGCTCTCTATAGTAGGTAGTAGGTTGGCCAGGGCATCAGCCACCCGTTGAGATACTACCGCTTGAGAGTTATTGGGTCCTTTGACTGGCCAGACAGTACTACATTGGATCATTCTCTCTGGTTACGGTTCACTTTCCCTTTGCCAACACATACACCCTATAGTCTGGCATATTCTTTACAGGTTATCCTCTGTCCTCATACACCTGACAACACTGAGATTACCAAACAATTCTTCTTCACCAAAGGGGTTGACTACTGCACTTTAAGTGTTCAGTGGCCACGTTCCTCATGGTAATGGTAGAAGAGACTCTTTACCTATGGTAAGCAGCTCTTCTAGGAGAAGGACACTCCAAAATCAAACTATTGTTCTCTAGTCTTGGGTAGTGCAATAGCCTCTGTACCATGGTCTTCCACTATCTTGGGTTAGAGTTCTCTTGCTTGAGGGTACACTCGGGCACACTATATTATCTAATTTCCCTTCGTCATGTTTTGTTAAAGTTTTTATAGCTTACATAGGAGATATTTATTTCAATATTATTCTTAAAATATTTATTTCTTCCTTGTTTCCTTTCCTTACTGGGCTATATTCCCTGTTGGAGCCCCTGGGCTTATAGCCTTCTGTTTTTCCAACTAGGGTTGTAGCTTAGCAATTAATAATAATAATAATAATAATAATAATAATAATAATAATAATATACAAGCAGTAATTACAATAGTATAATTCTAAAAGCTAAAGTATATAATTAATATCAACGTCAATCAGGTTACCGTTTATATGAAGACATATCGCCCATCTTTATCAATACATATTGAACAACAGGAACTTACAAATATGTTCAGAACCACATAAAAACTTCCTGTTCAAGACAAATTTGGTAGTTAGGGTGGAGTGCCAGAAGAGGATAAAGGGAAAAAAAGTTAAAAAACTCGCACTAAATATGATGTAAATAGTATGCTTACGAAACGAACGTCTCCAGTAAATGTAAACATGAAGTTTAACACATAAGAAAATATCCTAGTGGAAGTCACACATATAATATTAATAAGAGAAAAAGAACATTTCGACAGTACAAAATTATATATATACTGATAAAATCATATTTAAAATGTAAAACCTATTTATAGGTTATGGACGTTTGTACAACACACTTTATAATACAAATATAAATACGACGAACTTATTGTATATTTTAATTACTGTACAATTTTCTCGAACAAAAGAATCAAACAAATTCCGTTTTTATTTAAAAAAAGAAAAAGCAAATTACTGTCTGGCTTGTGATAAAAACAGAACAACCTCGGTTACTAAGTAATTCTCGCCCTAAACAATGAAAATCTAACCAAGGTAAAATATTTCTATCAAAGATTCAAAACAAGGAGTTCTAAATATTAATAAATAAAGCTTTTCTGCATGGTATATATTCTAAATGCAATGTGATATTTACTGACTCAAAGCTCGCATGTTCTCGATTTGCAGATTTTCAATTAAGGTCTTTGCAAAATTTGTGGATTTCTTAAGCTTCAGAAATAGATATTCTTATTCCATTATATCTTTTACTTAATATTATTGGGTTAGGCAGTAATAATCATAAACAACAAGGAGTTAACTGCAAATCGAAGTCCAAAACCTGAAGCAATAAACTTACGCAAACCGACTGGTTGCATAATGGAGAAGCATTAGATGACCAAAGCGAAATACTTTAGGCCACTATTTATTTTCCATTTGTCAATACACCAAAGAGAATGTTACCTTCAAATTTTCACATTTACACAAAAGCGGGCATCAAAATGCCAACAGACGTCTGACTACAGAAGGGCATTTCCACATGAATTTCAAGACGTTATAGAAACAGAAAAACTCGAAACTTCAT
>NC_090768.1:5956881-5991881 GCF_036898095.1 Palaemon carinicauda
ATAATGAGAGAGAGAGAGAGAGAGAGAGAGAGAGAGAGAGAGAGAGAGAGAGAGAGAGAGAGAGAGAGAGAGAGAGAGACTCATTACCCACCTCCATGTGAGCTTTCATCATCCAAGTTTCTCTTGGTCTCTAACATTTTTTTAAGCGGTTGTTTACATGTTGCCTTTGCTTTGCATGTTAATATGACTAACATAATCAATGTTATTTCTTAGCTATGTTACTCTTTCCTTTGGAGATGAGGACGATAGCTACATACGGTAGACTGGCTTAGATAAACTCTCACAAAACAGGTAAGGTACTAACATTTGCGTACAATTGACATCACAGAATTCGTTTTTTTTGGTACCGAGGGTTTTTCAAAGACTTGCTTATTAGATTGATAAATAAACAGGTGTCTCTTGACTAAGACAAGTCAAAGATTGCATTCTAATATATTACGAATTAATGCAAGACAAAAATACCTTTTGGACACATATAAACTTTAAAAAATATATCCTTCCACAAGATAACGACACAGGTGCTGGACAAATGATAGTAGCGAACACGCCTTTGTTTTGACGTCCAGTAGTTAATAAGCTGGTGTATATTACGACAAACTGGAATGATCATCTTCATATCATGAGTATGCATTCCAGAACATTACTACTTGAAATATGATCAAATTTCGAAAGAACGGAAGACGGATGTAAATAATAGTACATAAAAGATGCCTGAATCTTAGCGTGTATAGCTGCATCTATATCCCAACCTATTAAATCAAACGTAGCAGGACTGAATACTTACTTGCTCGTACCTAGACACGGACTTGGACTTGGTAACCTGGATTACAAAAACAGAGCTTCCTTACAATTTACTCACAGCCATGGCACGAATTTTTTTCGAGGAACATTCTTTCTTGTTATCAAAACCATTATTTCTCACTTTGGAGAAAGGAACTGCTTTTTCGGGTCTTGCGTTCGTTGAAGTAGGAACAGTTGCCGTAAAAAGTTATAAAAACATCTGGGTTCACTAGGAGGCCACTAGGTCGACCTTCAAAAGGAGGTTTTTGCATTAAAGCAACAAACGGGTTCATCGTACAGTACCATCATAATTCCCTTTTTCTAAAGATTATGCCAAAAGAAATACACCAAACGTTTTGCCATGCAAATAGATTGTTATTTTTAGCAGTTTTCACAACTAACTGACCTTGACTTTCAGTGGTATCAGATTTTTCTTTCCTAAGGGCAGTCATACATTTGACTAAACTGGAGTTTACGTGTCCATCATAATCTTGGCTGCTTCCTGGAAGGCTTCGGCGTTTCCTGTCTCTTTCAATCAGCCATTTTAATCTGTTACAAAATCACTTTCCATCCTGGAGACCCTTTCACCTTCATTCCACTTTCATAACTACAATACCACAACGGATAAATCGAACTTTTTAAAGACAATATCTTTAGAACTCAGCATTGTTCTAGATATTTATCAGAATCTCCCCTATATAATTGAGAGAGAGAGAGAGAGAGAGAGAGAGAGAGAGAGAGAGAGAGAGAGAGAGAGAGAGAGAGAGAGAGAGAGCGGTAATAAATCAAAAGTAAAAATGAAAATACGGAGTGTTTTATCTTTCTTTGTGGGTTATTACATCCCAGCTTCACCTATTCCTATGAGATTTAGGCATATATATATATATATATATATATATATATATATATATATATATATATATATATATATATATATATATATATATAAGCAGATAGATATAATCGACATACTCAACTGCCTGATGATAGATGCAGTAAGAGTTGCAAGTCTACGACACAAAGAACGTGTATTTGATATCAAAAGGTTAAACATTATGATGAAAAATTCAAAATTATTATAGTTTCAAACATAATATTTTTAATATAACATGGTAAAACACGACACGTGTTAAGAAATGACCGAAAGCAAAAAAAAAAAAGGCCAACTTATTTCTAAGGTGACTAATAATAACATCTTTTAACACTACGTACGTCTTTTATTTACCCGGTCATAAAAAGGCAGATAATATATTCTGTCATATCTTGTGCTTGGCTGATAAAGTAAACCCGAAAACTTTAACCGAATTTAATATTTTTCAAAACTTTTAGTTTCGGTAAAAAATTCCCCACCGAAATAAACTTCATATAATAGAACCCTTAATGCCATTTTTACGTTTTTACAACGAAGGAAAAAATCTATACACGTCATTATTTTTTCCTAATAAGTAAAATTTCTTAAAGCTTATGCACTATATACTGCTTATTTCTAATTCAAAGAAAAATAAAGAAAGAAGACGTTCGTTCTCAGCACTAGACTACAATTATTTAAGCTCCCCGGTTTCAATCGCATGAAAATTCATCTTTAAAATAAATTTGATAATTCCCTAAAACAAGAAGCATGAAAACTACTACGGTAAAGGATAACTCTCACTACAACACTTTTTATGATTTCTAACAATTAAGATTTTTTTACATAACTCCAAAATTTGAAATAGTGACCGGTTCCCTTCGTTAGCATTTTTTTTTCAGTAAACAAAACAGTTTTATAAGATTGGTTCTATTGAAAACAAAAATAATTAGTTCTTAATTATCACCAAGAAATCTTAACTCTTCGAATACCATGACATCACTATATCCAGACTCCTTGCATAATCCAAAAATGCATCACACAATCACGCAGCTGTTCACTTCAGCTGTTACACTAAAAAAAAAAAGTGGAAGCCAGATTTACAGAACGAGCACACTAGGAAGTCTTTATCAATAAGCCGTGACAGGACCACCAACAGCTGAACATGGTAACCGAAAATAATGTTCCATGTATCTTACACTGTAAGAATGGAAGGAGAGAATAGCCACACCCTCTCTCCAATTCCCTGTGAATATACAGAACGAAATCCTAAAATCATATGGGAAGAGGCAGTGGACCAAACCGTCTCATCCGTCAAGACACTCGATTCACCCACTTTCAGAAAGATGAATATTGCACCTCGATCCTATCGGTCCAAATATCAAACCGATCTCCACCTCCACACACTCGTTACATAGACTTCCTGTTTGGCCAGGGACTGAAAGCATATGCTTACCTTGGTACGAAGGGACTGCCCCATTCCATAATAACAATGCCTCGTGTTGGAACACTCCCAAGCTATCAGGAGACACGCGATAGGAGAGTGTATTAAGCACACTTGGAGAATTGAAGTGTACGAATTCGAGAGGGCTCTCAGATAACTATATCTTGAGTCGTGGTTTGAAATAGAAAGTTTTATTCCTTGTTTCGACAATTCCCTTTCCCAACATCGCATCAATTTAATGAAAAGATTTGTATTTTCTACTTCAACAGGTAAAATTGAGAAACTTTGTACAAATTCCGGTAAGAATAAATAGATATAAAACACAAGTTGCCGTAACACACACGAACGATTTTTGAAAGTAGCAATGAAAATATCTATTCACAGATTAATTCATTTGAATAAAAAAGGACTTTTGTTTTTGAGAAATTTTGTACAAATCCAGATTTGAATAAATAGATATAAAACACAAATTACCGTAACACACACGAACGATTTTTCAAAGTAGCATTGAAAATTCACATTCACAGATTAATTCATTTAAATAAAAAAAGAGGATTTTTGTCTTTTGAAAAATAAAAATAAAAACTCAAAAGAGGAATTATTGGAAAATAAAAATAGGTTTATAAACTGGCTTGATATTCAAGACTATAAAAAAATTATATCTAACCCTCGCTTTCATGACGAAATCTTTTACTGGAATACTAATTGACAAACATGGAAGACACTAACACCTTAAAATTAAAGTTGCTGAAATATAAAATGTTAATAAACCTTGCCTTATACTCTTAGCGATAAAATTTGTTTGTACATAACTTGCCTGGATTTAAATCCCACGTTAGACCTTGGAAGAGCAGCCTTCGTCATTCTTTTTTCTATCTAATGACTAATATGGAATTGAGCCGATTCCTTCCAATGGCCCTGAGCACGCAAGACAGTGTCCCGAGTCCATCAAGGAGAAAAATATACAACAATAAGACAAATTCATACTTAGGAGCTCCAGATACGAAATAGATCATAACTAAGATCAATCATTCGATTACTGAGCAAAATAATCACTGCCGAAAGATAAAAGATAAAAAGCCAACAGTTCTTTGCTGGAATAGAAGTGACGATTTTATTCATATCACAAATTAGGCTAGTTGAGACAACAACAAATCCAGCCGTTTCTATTCTATTGCAGGACAAAGGCCTCAGATATGTCCTTATTCATGCTAGGGATTGGCCTAGTTTTCATCACCGGCCACTTAGGATTGGTGATGGTGAGGGTCTTCAGACTGATCGCTCACGGCAAACCAACCTAGCATGGGTGGCCCTGATTAGTACAGCTTTGCTGATCATGGCGATACACAAACCCTTTGATCACGTTTATGTATCCTTACACAAAAATGGAGTCAAAAGAAGTCAGTCAAAATGACCACATTTCAAACATAATTAAACTGGAATTTATTTCAATTTGCATCTTCTTGTATAGCATGTTAGTGTAACGTGCAATTTCATACAATGATAAAGAAATGTCACCCACCCTTTGATAGATAAATATTTAAATATGCGCAAACAGGCACAGATTCAAACCTTAACTCCCCCCCCCCTTTCCTAATTTCCTAATTCGGGAATTTGTGGGAGACTGTGGTTTCCGAGTGAACTTTTCATTACTCCCTCCTTCCCTACCCTTCAATAGGGACGAGGAGGGAGCAAGTAGTTATACTTCTGACAATGCCGCTGAGCGTGACCAGATATATATATATATATATATATATATATATATATATATATATATATATATATATATATATATATATATACCAGACACTTGTTCTTCATGATAAATGGGAAATTGTAGTACTTATACGCAAACTCAATACATATAAGTCATCACATACGGATTCATCTTTAATATTTTACCTTACTGTACATCATACTTTTACCAGAGGTACAACTTAAACATGATATCTAAAGGATCAAGAGGAAGCTGATAAAATTAATACATTCATATTAGGACCTACTGATTGTGGCTCTCCCTATTCATTATCAACATCGTTATCATAATTATCGTTATTGGGTGTTATTATTATTATTATAATTTTCTTTCAATTTCTCCCTAAAATAGTACGTAGGTTAAAGTGCAAAATAAAAAGACCTTAACAATCTGAGCACATGCAACAATTCGAACACAAAATCTTTAAGTAAAGTTAAGGGAATTAAAACCACAAAACAACACCAGTAACACTAAAATGGAACAGATTATAATTTAGACAGAGGTGCCACATGTACTTTTCCAAGTATAAGTAGATCAAATGCCATTTAAACCGAACAAATAAAACTTACCAGACGAACAAAGAGCCTAGATATAATATAGGCTCCCCACGGTCAACCTTCGTTCGGAACTCACTTGGATAATTTGAGAAACATGATAAGGCTACCTGACCTTAATCCTCATCATTGAGACGACTCGTGCTAAGCAAATCTAACATTTATTGGGTCAAGGTGTATTATCTTTGCCCCCTTTTATAACGACATGTTTGACACACACACACACACATATATATACACATATATATACATATATATATATAGATATATAACGTATATATCAAAATATATGTATATATATATATATGTATATATCAAAATATATGTATATATATATATATATATATATATATATATATATATATATATATATATATTTACAAATACATGTATGTATATACTGTTTATACAGTATATATATATATATATATATATATATATATATATATATATATATATATATATACATATGGTGTTTATTATATACTGTATATACAGTATATATATATATATATATATATACATATGGTGTGTATTATATACTGTATATACAGTATATACATACATGTATTTGTAAATATATATATACTGTATATATATATATATATATATATATATATATATATATATATACATATATATATATATATATATATATATATTTACAAATACATGTATGTATATACTGTATATACAGTATATAATACACACCATATGTATATATATATATATAGAGAGAGAGAGAGAGAGAGAGAGAGAGAGAGAGAGAGAGAGAGAGAGAGAGAGAGAGAGAGAGAGAGAGAGAGAATAAACACCTGACTTTGATAAAAATTATTCATTTCCATAACTAACCAAAATGCGTGCCTTTTTGGGGTCGCTCCACAGCCTCGTAAAACAAAAAGTCATCACCGTAACCTCAGACAAATATGCTTTTCCATTACCAGTTCAACCCAGAAAATGGAAGGAAAATTCAATGAGTCGCCCAACCGTTTCTTCCATTCTTAAACCCAACACCGCTAATGGACTCCCACTTTCCCGACAATCTACCTTTTACCATACGTGATTCCATATTATTATTAAAATGAGATTTACCATCCTGATGAGTCAAACCCGACACTTACAGAACTAGCCCAATTAAATTCGGGAATAAAAAATATCTATATCAATAATAAAAAATAAAATCATAGACAATGGATAAAAAACAATAAATGATAAAATCATTATTATTATTATTATTATTATTATTAGTAGTAGTAGCAGTAGTAGTAGTAGTAGTAGTAGTAGGACCCCATAAAATCACCTTCTGGTAGTAAAAGGAATTTTCTGATCCATAAATTATCATAATGCCTAACTTATAGGCCATCCAGTTCTCCCTCGAAGGAAGTGGCGAGAACAGATTTTACGATCCGCGGTAGAGCTGGGCGTGAGTGATGGTTTGTAGGTGGGCAGAAGGGCACACGGGCGACCGTGGATCACCGCCAAGACATATACGAGGGGTACGACCTCTGACACAGATAAGTTGGCAAATTGGATGAGGGAATGGACAGGAGGAATTCACATGTCATTTCTACACGGGAGTTATAATGGCATTCGTCTGTTCTATCATTCCGTTTTGTGTTTGGAAATGATTAGTTTACAAGCCTAATTTGCCTTATTTCTAGTGATTAGATTTTCACATTTGAAATAAAATAGCATTGCTATATTAACGATTATATATGTAAAATTATAAAAGTCAAGTTTACTAAAAACTCTTAATTTTAAGTAAAACTCTTAATTTTATAGATATCTTATTCCATGATCAATTAACTAACTAGAAATATTCAAAACAGCCCCCTAAGTCTTTTATCATGAAAATTATCGGAGTGTAACAGTTAGATCAATAATTAAGTAATAACCGTAATTTCTCGCTGACTGTAGAGTTCATCCTCATCTCCATCATGATATTTTAAAATCACAATTCAAAACTTCACAACGAATATCATCAAATGTATAAAACACAGTAGAACGAGACATTTCAAAGTAAATCGAGCCAATTTATTATGGATTCCAAGAGGGTAAGTAATAATCTATTCACGAATTTCAGTTTGAACAGTATTTCATATATTTTACTTGAAATACACTAAAGTTTAAAGGTCCTAGCTCATAAGAATGGTGAGGTTGCAGATAATACTAGAAACAATCGAGCAGGAGCAAGATAGAACTCCCGTCCAACAAATTGCCAAACATGGACCCAAAAAGCTACAACAACGCTAAATTATTTACTGATATGCAATAAAGAAGCTAATATTATATCTAAGATACGTCAAATCTTTAAAAGTAAATCGTATATAAAAACTTATTTTATATGACGATATAAAAAAGAAAATTACACAAAATTTGAGAAAAAAAACGATATTGCCCGAAACCTCAAATAAGACAAAATCTATCGACGATATCAAAACAATTAACCTAAGACTGCCACGGACAATTTCAAATTGAACTGACAATGAGGTTAACTGAATAATTCAACGGAACGAAACGATTTTTTAAAAAATAATCTGACTTGAAAAAGAAAAAGAAAAAAGAAGAAGAATGAAGTAGATGAGGAGGTATAAACAGGAATTAAAACCCAAAGACAAAATAATAGCCAAATGACACACGCACATCCGGTCATTATTAACGGGCTGTAAACGTTGGGAAAAAAAACGCACGGTATATCGAGCAATTGCGGTCAAGATAAAAGCCAATAAACTCTTCGATGCGCTTGTGATCGCTAATGCCAATACCGTCCCTCCTCGAGACATTTGAAAACTTAATTAATCCTAGGGCAATACTTCTTAACGTTGAGATTGTTTTATTTACCCTATAATTTCATTTGGTGCAATAAAATCATTATGTTATTGTTGTTTTCATTCATGAGCAAGAAAAAGATTGGTTGTCTTTAAGCTATGGAATATTCAGTCTTGATAGTGTAAAAAAGCATTAGCAGTGCGAGAATATCTTGTAAACATAAGTTGTGAGGTGTATGAATGTGTTCGTGAGATTAATTGCAAAGCTAACTACGTATGCAACATGCAATTAAAAAAAATAAACCCCTAAGAAAAAAATAAAACACGTGATGGAGATAATCACCATTTACTCATACGTTAATTTTCCTCCCATCGTTAACCCTGACGTACCCAAGATAAACACTACTGAAAAAAAAGCTTCAAACACGATCTTTTGAAATCACAGCATAAGAAAAAAAAGGAATAAGATCAAATAAGGCTTGAAAAGGAGGAGCCACAATAATCGTGAAGCCACTAACGCCCTACCGAGGAAGTCCAGATAAAAAAGTTGCGTGGGAGACCAGGCAATTCATCTCTTTATCATTACGTCTTACCGTTGTGGTTCTTTTCTGTAACATAGGAGGATATTTTTCCGACATTTCTATAAGACTTTATTGTTGTTACTCTCTCTCTCTCTCTCTCTCTCTCTCTCTCTCTCTCTCTCTCTCTCTCTCTCTCTCTCTCTCTCTCAGCATATTTACTGGAATGTAAAAATGTACATATAAGTCATATTCACACATGTGAAAAACGATAAAGCTTAATGAAACGATAAAAAAAGATATATATTGAGTGTTTGTTTTTTAAATGTGACCTTTTTCAATTAATACCAGCCTTTGCAAATATTTTTGAAACAGACCTATAAATTACCATTGGTATTCTTGTGAATAGTCCTAATTGCCACACAATGGCAAAAAAAAAACCACTTTAATTTGTTTGGAAGGCGTTTTCGGTAAAAGAATGATAAACAGAACTAACAACAAGAATGAGAGAAGCGAGAATGTACAGTTGGCTTCATTCATCCAGGTACACTTAACTGGAAGCTAAGGAGACGTCTGACAGCTGTGCATTGTAGCAGGCAACGCTGTGTTTAGCTAAAGAGAATCTGTTGGCAACGCTGCCTGTAAAACAAAGTCGCTTAGCTTGTAAATACGTGATCAAAAACATTATTAATAATTTTACAAAATGTTGTTAACCAAATAACAATAGTCTTCCATAGAGCATTTCGAAAAATTAATAAACATGCTTTTGATCATATATTCACAAGTTCAGCGACTTTGTTTTACAGACAGCGTTGCCAACATTTTCTCTTTTGCTAAACACAACAGGGTTGCCAAGTATTCTAAGTGAGAAAAGGCCAACTTCTAATCAGCTGTAGCTTTTAAAAGGCCAACCCATTAGTAAAATTGGCCAAAAATATAACATTTAAGGCCGAACTTTCTTTTTATGATATTGCTAACGGCTTACCAATTTAAAAAAAGGCCAAATTTGCAGTTTTAGATCTGAAAAATGCCAACATGGCAACCCTGAAACACAACATTACCTGCTACAATATAATTATAGCTGTCAGACGTCTACTTAGCTTCCTGTAAAGTATACCGGAATTAAAGAAGCCAACTGTACCTTCGTCTGCTCTGCTTAAACAAGACTGAGTAATCTAAAAGACGGAATGTGCCGAATGCTAATTTCTCTTATATCTTCCGTGAAATCCTTTTTATGATATAAGAAAATTTATGCATGCTTTTATTCAACAAAAGGTTCTGTTTACTCAATACAAATTGGGCGTTTCCAAGAAATAATTTCTGTGCTCAAACTTTAACATTATTTTTGTGGAGCATTTCCACTCGGGTGTTTAAAATACTTGCTTAATAAATACCAGATTTCCTATCTCGATTAGTATTTGGAAAATGCAAAAAATTCAATATAACTCGGTAGAAAAAGGAACCAACTTAGTTGGAGTAATAAATTTTAAAATATCAAAATGTTTCAAGAATATATAAAAATGCCACACTGAATAATCTAAAAATAAGGAAATTAGTCAAGCATTTATCAAAATGCCACACTGAATAAATCTAAAAATAAGAAAATTATTCAAGAATATATCGAAATGCCACACTGAATAAATCTAAAAATAAAAAAATATAAAAGAATATATCAAAATGCCAAACTAAATATAAAAAAAAAAAAAAATAGTCAAGAATATATCAAAATGTCACACTGAATAATTCAAATCTAAAATTAACAAAATTAGTCAAGAATACATCAAAATGCCACACTGAATAAATCTGAAAATAACAAAATCATTCCAGATTATATCAAAATGCCACAACGATAAATGTAAAAGCAACAAAATTTTTCAAGAATGTCAATATGCCACACTGAATTAATCTAAGAATAATAATCATTCCATGACATATCACACTTCCACACTGAGTAAAATAAAAAAATAAAATAACTCCAGAATATATTAAAATGCTACACTAAATAAAACCCACTTCAAGGTTAAAACTCCGTGGACAATTAGTTTCTAACTAACCATTGCCAGCATCTCATCAACCATCTTCCCGACTACTGTACACATGTTCTTCTATCTTCTTTTCATCTCGACCCATCTGTGGAAGAATATAAGTTGACACTCTTGACCCTCTAACGCCCTCACTTTCACTAAACAACAACAGCAACAACAACTATCTCCATGTCCAGTGCAAGGTTCTTCTTACGCCCACGGCGTCAATGCAACATTCCAGAAATGGACTCTCTTTCAAGATCGTAGGAATACTCTGTATTCAAAGGTTCGTCTTAACTCGATTTACATTCAATCCAATTACTCAATGAAATTGACGATTAACCTACTTATATTGTTAAGGTAATATTTGCTTGAGGGTAGACTCAAGCACACTACACAACCCATTTCCTTATTTACTTTCATCACTAGCTTGTTTCCCTTGGGCTTATAGTATCCTGCTTTTTTCAGCTAGGGTTTTAGTTTAGATAATAATATTAATAATAATATTAATAATATTAATAATAATAATAATAATAATAATAATAATAATAATAATAATAATAATAATAATAATAATAATAATAATAATAATAATAAATATGGGTACAGTTTACAATCAAATTACATACTAGAGTTGTATCAGTGAACCCCTAAATTACACTTTAAATATACGACTAGCCAAAGGCTTTTCATTCCCACACTACTTCATATACACATAGCTGTTTAGTTGAAATTACGAAGGAAGACATGCTATCTATCAGGCTGCAGAATGGACACTGAACTGAGTCTTTTGAAGAAATGACTAACTTCCCTCCCTAAGTTCTTCGATCAATCGATCAATACAAAATCATAGATTACTATATAGAGAGATGAATAAAAGACATTAAATTCCATAGTCTAAATATGCGGTACATAAAACTTTTAGTTCTTTTCGATAATTAGTGAAAATTATTAAATGCAACTTCATATTGCATAGCTCCTAACGAAATATTTTAACAATTAGAATATCTTTTAACATGATATCCGAATAATAATCATAGTAATAATAATGAGAATTAAAAGAATGATGCAATCTTTTTTTTTCAAAATTTATATCTTCTAAATTTAAATCGATGACAGAAGAAAAAAATATTATAAGTAATACCATGCATTCTTGATGAACCAGCCTTGACTAAATGGAGAGGTATAGACACACACGCAGTATATATATATATATATATATATATATATATTATATATATATATATATATATATATATATATATATATATATATAATCTGTGTTATGGAAATGTAAAATACACCAATAAGTGTAAGTGAGAATATGCACTCGCGAAAACATGCAATGAACAGTCCCTTGAAAAGAATTGCCGTACCCACGGTAAAAACATTTAATGTGTGTATTTTTTAAAAGGAATTAATAATACAAAACTTAAAATCGAGACGTTCTTCACGCCTCCCCCATCCTAACAGTATGGAAAAGATAATAAATAAGGATTCTGTTGAACAACTGCCAAGGTTATGTACGCCTTTGTGCAGGTTTGATGAATAATAGAGCCAGTATAATATATTTGGTTTGTTTTCTTAATTATCAGCAACTAATGTTTAAATATTGAAATAAAAATAACAGGAGATTTTTATGGGTTTGTGATATTTCAAATTTCTTATTCTCTGAATTAAGATAACGAATACATGAATCTGTAACATAACATACAAATTACAGCATCTCTAATGATTTGTTGTTGTAGATTTAGCCCTTCCGGTCAGGCACGGCCTCTTGCAATTCTGCAGCCCGAAAATTCATAACAAGAACAGCCAAACTGAAAATGATTAAATAATACTCATATTCAGAATTGAAATCAACTAGAAAAAAATTCAATAGAGCTCCTGGCCATAAGTGACGCCCTTCCTTCTTCGTTAAAAAGACGATGGATCGAGGACAATACTATGAGTTGAAAGCGACTAATTGAGAGATTCGTCGAATATGGATAAAAATTCGACACGATAACCAAACACGGATATATGATAATCTGTTGCCGTCGCCTGGAAAGGAACGGAGTCATTTTTCTAGATGTAGAATGCTGTATCATTTTGTACAATCACGCTTTATTCTTCTTTTTTTCTTTAGTACTTTTTTTGGTGAATGACATACCATTGAAGAAAATGAAGGCTGAGCAAGGCTCTGTAGTGTTGGCTCCATTACAGGCGTTCGAAAAGAATGCACGCCCTCACTTAACCTTAAGGTGCATAAACAATTGGAATATATACTGACAAAAAAAACACTGAGTGCAGATCTCCGCCTCGGCAGCATATTTTTCGATGTTAGGGTTAATTCGGTCGAGCTTTTACTCTATTAGTAAAATTGTGGCCAGGAAGTTGTTCACAAATAAACAGACAAACATGGGCGAAAACATAACCTTTTTTCCCAATTTCCTTGGCGGAGGTAAGCCAGTCGTTCATTGAGGATTGGGGAAGAGTAAACGACAATACGTTGTTTAAAACAATCATATTCAAAAGGTATCTTATTCTCTGGATTGAATGGGAGTAGATTTAGGAATCTGGACAATATAACCGGGCCTTAGGGCCTGTCAGACTATTCAGTGCCCAAATGCTACTCGAGGGGAAAACCCTAAAGTTACACTAATTAAAAGTTTAAGAGGCTGGACGTCAAAATACTGGCAAAAAGGAGGGGCACGGAATTAACTTGATACCCAGAAGACCGAGACAGACCGGGGACTGAGCGCTGCGAAAGAGCCTTCTGGGTAGGTAGGATTATGAAACGGCCAACGTTATGGAAGTTTATCGCACTGGGGGCTCGGTCCTGATTACTCAAGGTAAGTAAGAACGTGACGCAGTTCCGGTAGGCCCTGCTGCTTCCTCCGGTGCCTTAGATGACCGCGGAGGTAGCAACAGTAGGGGATTCAGCATTATTAAGCTTCATCTGTGGTGGATAACGGGGGAGGGTGGGCTGTGGTACCCTATCAGTACCAGCTAAACTCGGTTGAGTCCCTTGTCAGGCTAGGAGGAACGTAGAGAGTAGATGTCCCCTTTTTCTTTTGTTTCATTTGTTGATGTCGGCTACCCCCCAAAATTGGGGGAAGTGCCTTGGTATATGTATGTATGTAAGGGAGAACGAGACAGTGAAGCATGCACTACTGCGATATATAAGCAAAAGAGCAGTCTTATTATTTAAGGATACAATCCTATCTTATAAAAAAACTCTAAAAATGAAAAATAAAGCAATAGCCTACGTAAAAAAAAAGGATGAATAGATAATAATCATAAAAACGTAATATATAAAAAGTGAGTCTGCCGTCTTTGATGTTCTGGTACCCTGTTTGTCAAATAAATCTGATGATAAGTCTTCAGGGTGTACTATGGGAATGGCTTATTTAACCGAACCAAAAAATAGCTTGAAAATAATTACATTAGTAAACGAGTAAATTACTGCATAAAGGCTTATAGAGATATGCCTCTGGCAAAATCATCTCTCTCTCTCTCTCTCTCTCTCTCTCTCTCTCTCTCTCTCTCTCTCTCTCTCTCTCTCATATATTGATAACATTCTCATGCATTTAGTCTATGACGGCATTAAATATTCGAAAATAAAATGAATAGACTACAATACAAAAACTTCATAAAATGAACTCTTTAAAGATGAACAAATCAACTTAAATTCACAAAAAAAAAAAAATAGGTAAAAATTATCAAAATAAATTAATACCCAATCTACCCTTCACGGCACCAAATCTTACAAAATAAACATACGAGCATAAACAGTACGTACAGGATATATCTCAACCATATCAGAAAACTTTGAACTACTCTGTATGGGCAACCGGGTATTTTAGGGTAACTTTAAATCAGATAAATCAAGAGAGGCCTGCTTAGTGTGTATAACAAGAACTTCAGCCAATAACTCTTTGACTAATCATACACATGAGGAGAACCTTCATTAAGAAGTATTTCATCGATAGAACATTGAAACAAGCTATTCACTTAGACCTACAAAGAACAGTTTAAAATGTAATTACTTTACAACGGTAAAAAAAGGTCCTTTCTATCTATCTATCTATCTATCTATCTATCTATATATATATATATATATATATATATATATATATATATATATATATATATATACATATAAATATATATAATATTAATATATATGTATATACAGATATATATATATATATATATATATATTTATATATATACATATATATATATATATAGATATATATATAATATATATATATATATATATATATATTTATTTATATATATCATATTATACACAAACATATATATATATATATATATATATATATATATATATATATGAGTGTGTGCGCGCGTGTGCGTGTGTGTGCCCGTGTGCGTGTGTGTCTGTTTGTGATTCTGTGTGAGGAATGTTAGTGTGACGTGGAGTCAAGTTCAGATCACAATTCAATATGTAAAAGCGATCCTCAGGAAGATACCAAATCAGTTCTATTATTTCATGAATATCAAGAGGAGCTAAGGTAGAAACAATCTTAACAGAGAGAGAGAGAGAGAGAGAGAGAGAGAGAGAGAGAGAGAGAGAGAGAGAGAGAGAGAGAGAGAGAGAGAGATTGGCCCTGTAGAAACCAGTTGTCCATGTCCGTTGAGCAATACAAGACTTAACGGTTAAAGTACAAAAGCTACGTGATGTTGCACACTGGATTAAAACACTGAACAGAAATAACTTTCTTATCCTGAAGTTGACTACTTTTTAATGGAGAAAATAATGATGTAACAACTATGGTTGTAGCTTAGCAAGTAATAATAATAATAATAATAATAATAATAATAATAATAATAATAATAATAATAATAATAATAATAAAAATATACTGCCTATATGTCTGACAATATAACATCACAAGCTTAATTTCGTCACTAAAATGTCCACCAAAATTTGAGAAAGATAGAAAGTGATTGAGTGGTTTGAATACTTACTTGGTGGTGAAGAGTGAGCTCAAAATAAACAAACATCATAGCATCAAAACTTGGTATCTACCTGGAAATAAAATTGCAAACGAAATTAATTATGTGAAAACGCTTGAACTTCCACAAAATAGTTTTTCATTATCTTACACCCAGTTATGGATGTAAGATAAGATGTAAGATTATATATATATATATATATATATATATATATATATATGTATATATATATAAATATATGTGTGTGTGTATGTATATATAATATGCATATATATACATATATATAATATATATATACATATATTATATATAAATATATATACAGTATATATATTTATATTTATAATATATATAAATGTATATATGATATATATGTATATATATAAAAATATACATATTTACATAATATATATATATATATATATATATATATATATATATATATATATATATATATATATATAGATATATGCGAGGGATACCATAGTTAGGGGATATAAAAGCGTAGAGAGAGAGAGAGAGAGAGAGAGAGAGAGAGAGAGAGAGAGAGAGAGAGAGAGAGAGAGAGAGAGAGAGAGACAAAAATCGTCTTGAAAATGTACACGATGAAGCAAAATTTTTCAGGCAGACCCAATTTCTCATATATATATATATATATATATATATATATATATATAAATATATATATATATATAATATATATATATATATATATATATATATATATATATATATATATATATATATATATTAATGTGCATATATATTCATAAGGTATTTTTTTTCAATTAAAGAGTAAAGGAGATTTATGCTAATCTAGGCATCAGGTTGCAGAGAGAGAGAGAGAGAGAGAGAGAGAGAGAGAGAGAGAGAGAGAGAGAGAGAGAGAGAGCAGTGGCTGCCAGTACCGTTTGACCCCTTCGAAGAATCGGGAGGTCAGGCCGAACCGGAGACCGATACTAACACACCGAGGTATTCAAGAGAAAGAGTAAGTCGTTGCCAGAAAGGAAGGAAGGAAAGAATTAAGTGAGACATCAAGGAATAACGAAAGACTGGGAGTTAAATGAGCACTTCTACAAGTGATGGCCTCACCAAATATGTTGCTATTATATTCAGGTGGACGCTGAATGAGCATATTTAATTCCTTCCTCATGGAAGGTCATCCACCTTCAGCTACTGTACTTGCATGCTTACCGAGTTATTCTAAAGGATATCTTCAAAATTTCAAGGTCTCGAGGATCACTCAATCAATAGTTATGCCTTTTACATCACAAGGCTCAATACTAGACATTATGCTAGAAGTTTTATTCCAGCTGTGACCAAGTTAAGTTGTGGAATTATTATTATTATTATTATTATTATTATTACTTGTAAGCAACAACCCTAGTCGGAAAAGCGGGATGCTATAAGCCCAGGGGCTCCAACAGGGAAAATAGCTCAGTGAGGAAAGGAAACAAAGAAAAATTAAATATTTTAAGAAGAGCAACAAGATTAAAATATCTCCTATATAAACTATAGAAACTTTAACAAACCAAGAGGAAGAGAAATAAGATAGAATAGTGTGCCCAAGTGTACCCTCAAGCAAGAGAACTCTAACACAAAAGACAGTGGAAGACCATGGTACAGAGGCTATGGCACTACCCAAGATTAGAGAACAATGTTTTGATTTTGGAGTGTCCTTCTCCTAGAAGAGCTGCTTACCATAGCTAAAGAGTATCTTCTACCCTTACAAAGAGAAAAGTTGCCACTGAACCATTACAGTGAAGTAAGAAGAATTGTTTGTTAATCTCAGTGTTGTCCGGTGTATGAGGACAGACGAGAATGTGTAAAGAATAGGCCAGACTATTGCGTGTGGTTGTGTGCGTGTAGGCAAAGGGAAAAAGAACCGTAACCAGAGAGAAGGATCTAATGTAGTGCTGTCTGGTCAATCAAAAGACCCCATAACTCTCTAGTGGTAGTATCTCACAGGTGGCTAGTGCCCTGGCCAACCTACTACCTCTTCCTAATCGGATAGTTGATTCAGTGGAATTTCAAAAGTTCAAACTTGCAGCAAATGTTATGTTGAACAGGCGGACGTAATTCTATTTTTATAGTTTATATATGAAAGATCTGTTTTAATGTTGCTATTGTTCTTACAGTATCTTATTTTAATTGTTCATTACTTCTCATATGGTTTATTTATTTCCTTATTTCATTTCCTCACTGGGCTATTTTTCCCTGTTGAGCCCTTAGGTTTATAACAACATGCTTTTCCAACTAGGGTAGTAGCTTTGCTAGAAATAATAATAATAATAATAATAATAGTGATATTCAACAACAACAACAACAAAAACAACAAATGCAACCGTTCATAGTCCACTGCAGACCAAGGCCTCAGACATGTCTTTATTCACGTCTTGGGGTTTGGCCATTTTCATCACCACGCTGGCCAGTGCCGATTAGTAATGGTCGGATATTTTCACCAGATCCCTCCCAACAAACCAATTTAGTATGGTTCCTGACTAGTACAGCTTTGCTGATCATGACGATATGCAAACCTTTTCACCAAGTTAAGGTATCCCTAGTGGTTACTATAATCCTAATCCATTTAGAAAGGAATAGCTCTGCAAGTATTGTTAAGGTGAGGTTGCAATGCACATGTCAGCACCTTAAATGTTTAGTGTCTTACATGTAGCCAATATCAGGTATTTCCTGTTGGTCCCCATCCAAATACTGACCTGACTCAACATTGTTACACTAGGCGTAGCAAACGTGTTACGGCTGACGGAATGAAGTTTGATGATGACAGCAAATTGTCACGGCATTGCAAAACTGAAATTCTCTCATTTAATAATATGAAATATTTAATATTAATTTAAACCTGAATTATCACTTTTCTATTTGTTTTATATTTTATGCCGGGAAAATCAACCATAGCAATGATAAATCTCCGTTGCATTACAGCTGAAGCCTTGTATAGTATTAATAGGTGTTCCATGGGTGACACTCGAGTATTATTATTATTATTATATTATTATTATTATTATTATTATTATTATTATTATTATTATTATTATCTAAGCTACAACCTTATATGGATGAAAGATCCTAATGGGAATAGGCTTAGGAATCTCAAAATTTTGCACTGTAATTCATCAGTGGCTACTTTCCACTTGGACTTGGTAAGAGTAGAAAAGACACTTCTATGAGGACACTAAAAAATCAAACCATTGTTCTCTAGTTTTGGGTAGTGCCATAGCCTTTGTACCATGGTCTCATACTGTCTTCGGTTAGAATTCTCGTGCTTGATTAAACACTCGGGCACACCATTCTGTCTTGCTTCCTTATTTCCTTTCCTTAATGGGCTGTTTTCTTTGTTGGAGCTCATAGGCTTATAGCATCCTGCCTTTCCAATAAGGGGTGTAGCTTAGCTAGTAATCATAATAAAGGGAAGATGCTAGTAAAGTTTAAAATATACTAGGATTTCGGAAATGATCCACCGAGGTATCGTCCTCGATTTTGTAATTAAAGAAGGGTCTGAGACCTCACTATTGTCCTTTCAACTGAATTTTAATATAGCGAAGTATCCTTGCTAATATGAAAATGCTGAATAAATATCGGTGTTCAACATAGTTTAATTATGTTTCAATATGCAATTTAGCGTGCAATATCTACACATCACGACCGACAGTGATATATGTCATCATCATCATCATCTCCTCCTACGCCTATTGACGCAACGGGCCTCGGTTAGATTTTGCCATTCGTCTCTTATCTTGAGCTTTTAAATCAATACTTCAGCACTCATCATCATCATCTCCACGCTTCATAGCCATCAGCCATGTAGGCTTGGGTCTTCCAACTCCTCTAGTGCCTTGTGGAGCCAGTTGAAAGTTTGGTGAACTAATCTCTGTCAGAGAGTAGGCTACCATATATACAGTATATTAGCTATTTCCGAAATATTTTATTTATATGTTTAGTAATTGTTGGCTTGTATCAATATTAACATAAAAGAAAAACTTCTTTTGGATATCTTTATGGATTCTTTATTTTCCTTCTATAATAACTCGTCATTAGCAAGTTGGTAGCACTAATCCAGCTTTTAACTATTGCGAGTTTCTCAGCCATTCTACCGACTACTTTCTTTAACCAAAGATAATACTGACGAGTTCCCAGTGGCTTTTTTCATGAAAGAAACAAACGATACTGAAGATGAGAAGACCGATAAACATGGGGTTATAGCCGGATTTTGACACACATTCAGAGAGTAGGCACTGGGTGGTAGAGACAGGTTGCCGGAGATGGGGAGGATTTCTTGTTCTATCTCGATTCCGAGCGAACCATTAGCATAATGACATGTGGGGCGTTTGTTTCTTTTGTTTGTGTTTGTGTTTTCCGTTTGAGAGAGAGAGAGAGAGAGAGAGAGAGAGAGAGAGAGAGAGAGAGAGAGAGAGAGAGAGAGAGAGAGAGAGAGTGCTGCTGTCAGCTTTCACACATTTATCAATAGCATTATTGAAAGATATAAACTTGATCGACATTAATCACCAATTGTTTTAAATATTTGGCTATTTAAAAAAAATTATCGATTGGTAGTTTTGTGCCTTCTGCTACTGTTCTTTCACCTATGACCAGATAGAAGAACGATCTTCCTAATGAGACAGTAGAATCTGGTGAATTTCAAAAGTTCAGAGCCAATGTTTTTATGATGAACAGGCAGACTTAGTCTCTCTTTACAGTTTATATATGAAAGATATATTTAAATGTTGTTACTGTTCTTAAAATATTTTTTATCAATTGTTCATCACTTCTTCTGTAGTTTATTTCTTTTATTTCCTTTCCTCACTGGGCTATTTTTCCCTGTCCGAACCTTTCAATGAACTTATTCTATTCATTATAGATCTAACGTCAATATATATTGGTCTCCGTACCCTTTATTGTAGACTGTTTTGCATTACGTAAAATCCCAAATGTATAAGCTTCTGATGTTATTACCAAATTAGCTAATCTTTTTAATTTAATGGTCGATTACTATGTACATCTAAGACCTCTGCTAATCGTGTAGTGTAGTGTTTAAAATTCAAGTGTAGTTATTGTTTTCTTCTTGCCAATAACACAATCTCATGTCCTCATCACCACTTTCACAAAAACAAAGTCCATCCTTAATTAACATTAGCCAAGCATCCTCAACTACTTTTCTTCGTAAGAATACTATATCCTTTAAAACGATTTAGTCAAACAAAAGACTTTTAAAATCTAAATTATCATTCTCTCTCTCTCTCTCTCTCTCTCTCTCTCTCTCTCTCTCTCTCTCTCTCTCTCTCTCTCTCTCTCTCTCCTTAAAACTAGCTTAATGAAAAGGCTCTATAGAACTACATTTTCTCGTCATCTCTCTTGAATCTTATAATTTCATCCTCATTCCCTGAATAGTTTTAAAAATACCGCACAATTTAACTCATCGCTCTTTAACCAGAGAAATAAAGTTTTTACTTTCCCTTGCATTTGCAAAGGTATTTTATTTGTTTGAAAACAGCAACGAGATATCTATTGAATCTAATTTAAAGAAGGAAAATCGGGTGCCTTTATTCTCTTTGCTCTCACAGTGTGTTATATTACATCAGGGCATGAAACACTAAAGACCTTGATCCCCCCCATACTGACATTCAAATTCATTGCATCACGAAAGATATAGTTCACGACATTCTTACTTAAGATTTCTAGAAGGCTAAGGGAGAATATGTATCATCATTGGTCAAAGAAATAAAATATCTTTGATATACCAAAACAATGCCAAATCTACATTATTTCCCATGATTAAAGGGTTATACTATACGTGTACATCAAAGAGGTTTTACTGACGGTTTCCCTTAACAGGAAAATGTCCTATCAAATGGCTCATAAGTGTATAGAGTTTAATGGGTAAAATATGCCAGTTAGTTTTTTCTTTCACGCGTTCATTTACGTACAAAAACACATATGTAAAGTGTTTGTGTGTGTATGTATGTATATATGTGTGTATATATACACACATTATATATATATGTATATATAAATATATACACATGTATGCATATATACATACACACATACGTAAACAAGTGTTAAAAATTTTGTCGCTTTAGAAATAATCTATCTTCAAGAAAAAACACTAAGCATCAATGAAAACATAAGATACTTTCACACTATTAGCTGTAAGTGTAGGGCGCGTTATGGTTGATAAAGCTTCTTAATCATCAAACATCTACATCTACCATAAAGGGCACTACTCCCATATGGAATCATCATCTCCTTAACAATCTCCAGACAACTCGCTTCGTAATATCCATAAAAAAACAGTGGAATGAAGAAGAAAAAAAATCATGAATGATCATCTGTTCCGTATAAAAGAGCCCATGAATGATCGTCTGTTCCCAGAGAAAGATTCCCTCTTCCTCGTTCTCCTCATTAACCTTACCAATATGCCACCTCACTGCCTAACATGCCCTTTACATCTGCTCTTCTCCCTCCCACCTCATCCTCTTCGGGCCGGAGGGAACGTGTATGACCTGACCTGCGATGGAGTAAACAGAAGAGGTGCGAGACCCAGCCATTGAGCCTTCTCATAAATCACGTTTTGTGATTTACTTTTACTCTCCAAACGCGAGGTTAGGAATGGAAGGGACCCCTTCGGTAATTAAAGGCGATTAGGAGGAAGCATAATGAAGAGGCTCCAATGAATCAACGTCTGGTCGGATCGAGAACCCGTATAGAGGGAGATAGGAGGGAATGAGATGAATATTTTAGTATTCATAAGTTGGATAAAGGCTTACAGTATGTTGTCATTTGAGTGGATGTTCATTAATGTAATTTGATATAAATATGCTGCAAGTACAACCACAATAACAAAATTATCTCCACAATATAATAAAGAGCATGTGTCTGGCTATAAATATAATGGCTATATATATTATATATATATATGTATGTGTATTATATAATATAATATATATAATATATATATGTGTATATATAATATACAAATAATATAAACATATGTATATATATATATATATATATATATATATATATATATATATATATACTGTATATATATATATATATATATATATATATATATATATATATATATATATATATATCTTTTCGGTCACGCTAAGCTCTCCCTATCAGTTGGGTAGGGGGAGAGAAAATAGTCATACCCTGGTAAAGGGGGGGGGGGGTAGCGTGTGCCTGCATATCTATACATATATAGCAGTCATTCTTGGCGGGTCGCATCCACTAGTATTAGATAAAAGCAAACACATGATACAAGCCCACATTTAACTGAATGAAATATCAATGATGTTTATCTCATTTTTGGAGTCTCTGTAGTTATAAATTTCATCCTTATAAACATAAAAATGCACAGGTGTTCATTCATTATTACGAATGCACTAAGGACGTCCACTAGTAGACTATCAGAATCCCTAATAATTTACGAATCTCTCGTTGTAATAGTACCATTACTGTGTAGGAAATCATTTTAATAAAATACAAAAGAATTCCTCTAATTATTATTGTCTAACTGTGGCAGCTATCACGGGAATTGCGTTCTCAAATTGTTGGTAAATTTTTCAAACTAAGTACTGAAAGGGTTAATAGCTCTATAGAAATTTATCACCTTTCTCTCATCGATTATGATTTGATGGCTACTTGAAAGCTTTGTAGTAACGTGAATTATCGAAACGGTAAATCCTTTCAAGTCATAAATTACCTGTCTAAACTTTCACAAAGGGTACGACGAATATGTCTGCACTTTTAACCTTCCTGAAAATGCATCCTGTGATAGTGGAATTGCAAGTCAAGTAATGAGAGTAGGTAGAAAGATGAAAATAAAAAATAGTAGATTTTGACATGGAAAAAGTCTTTATCAGATGTATGTTTTTTGTTTTAAACAACAACAAAAACAAGTCTCTCTCTCTCCTCTCTCTCTCTCTCTCTCTCTCTCTCTCTCTCTCTCAACCCTTTCTTGTCTACATAACCCTAGATCAGAATTAACCAACAAAAGAAAAAAAATTGTTTGAATAAATGTTCCTTGTGATTTAAGGGTTAATTAAGAAAAGAAAACATGAAGCATCCAAAATCATATGTCTCCATAGCAATAGTGACCGATAAAGCATAATTTCAAAAAGTTTTGTTTAAATTACGAAATGTTTCATTTAAATTCCGAAATGTTTCCTTTAAATTCCAAAAAGTTTCGTTTAAATTCCGAAAATTTTCTTTTGAATGGTCAAAAATTACCATCTAAACACACGTTAGTTAAATAGATTTAAACTTCTATTTTCTAAATCGAGTTAATTCAAGATTTATGCAACTTAAGTTTTCCCCCATAGCTACATCAGCAATGAACGGAAACATACATACATACATACATACATACATACATATATATATATATAATATATATATATATATATATATATATATATATATATATACATACATATGCAGACACGTATATATACATACATATATATTTATACATATACATATATATACATACATATATATGTATTACATACATACATATATATATACATACATACATACATATATATACATACATACATCTATATATACATACATACATATATATATATATATATATATATATATATATATATATATATATACATACATACATACATATATAATTCATATATATCACCAACATAGAAAACTCTGAAAAAGGAGTAGATTCCCATGTCGCATAGGAATATCATATAACATTTCCTCACAGTAATTCACACAGTATATCACCAAATAACTGTTATGTTAATATAAAATTTTGATATCCGAGAGAAATCCAAGCTAGCAGAACTTTTTTCAATGGAAATTTCTCTAAGCATTAGCATAAGTATGACTTGCAAGATGGGAACTCTCGCGAATCAATAATACAAGTTGAAAGTGAATGTTCATTTTAAACCAGAGGTACAAGGTACGTATATCTTCCCCCAAACTAGGGAAAGGATGTCAAATAACACCTTTCATACAACTGGAATGCTCCAATGAAAGAGGCAATCTTCCAGAAATGGATTGCGATCCTTTACGAACTTTCTTTTTCCATATTGATACCAAGAGGAAAATCAAAATATGGCGTGGAAGAATACTTGTTCATTAGTGATAGAGAAAAGTTTCTATACAAATATTCAGTTATACAAGTCATACTGAAAAACCTATTTGTTTACTTGAAACTAAATAACTCAAAGTGGCACAGAATTAATCACAAAGGGGTAAATAGCAGTAGGAATGCAGTCTGTAGAAAATAATATTTCCGATACCACAGACTTGGTAAGGCATTCAACGAAAATTTTGCAATGCTTTATATCTAAACTGGCGAGAAATATCTCACTCAAATACTTTCATCTCTCTCTCTCTCTCTCTCTCTCTCTCTCTCTCTCTCTCGTTGTGGTTCATTATTGAATTAATTATAATATATAATATATATATATATATAAATATATATATATATATATATAAATATATATATATATATATATATATATACAAATATATATATGTATATATTTATATATATATATATATATATATACATATTTATATATATATATATATATATATATATATATATATATATATATATATATAGTGTGTGTGTGTGAGAGGAGAGAGAGAGAGGGAGGGAGAGAGAGAGAGAGATGGAGAGAGGAGGAGAGAGAGAGAGAGAGAGAGAGAGGATCAACAGTACGCGTTATGGATTCAAATGCCAATATGAAAGTTGATCATTTCAGGAGTTAGAAAAGTATCATAATTCTATTCTTGAGAATTTGGAATTGAGAATTCTATATAATATATTTCCCTTAACTAAAGATATTTTCATGAGAATTAACGTAAGTGTGATGCCTCTAATTATTGCAATCAGTAAGATCTTTTTTATGCCATTTCCACCAACATTCAAAACTCAAGAGGGACGTGGCCCTTTGCGTTAATAGGCGTAGATGATGATGATTTTTAAATATATATATATATATCTATATATATATATATATATATATATATATATATAAATATATAAATATATATATATATATATATATATATATATATATATATATATATATAAGTGAACATGAACGTTGAATGGATTTGACTTATATATCCCCTTCAGCTAGCCTGGATTCGAATCTGTGCATTCTGGTCTGCATTCTACATCTTTCTTCTTACAGTAAGTGTGCATTTTATAACAAACGATTTATACAAAGGGTAGAGAAATAGCTTCTCTTGGTAAAGAATGCCTAATGGTGACCAAGATATGTCGTGCTGACAAGGTCAAATTTCTAGACCAAACGCCTATGTCGTATGAATTCTAGCAATACTTAGGATTTAGTCTAACGAATGAGTTATTTTAAAGCTTGTTCCCCAATGTTAATTTCATGTAAAAGGTATTGAGAGGATAAACATACGGTTGATTTCCTATATTTTCTCCGGTATCCACATTCCAGCAATCAAATGAAGGAAATATAGGAGAGCAGCTATGCATAAGAGGGAAATTTGGTTATTTATGGTATATGTGTTCTTCAAAGCTGCTTCTGTAAACAACTTATTCCTATTCGCCGTTGCCAGATCGGTCATACGGAGCGTAGGAAAGTTTTATTTGGATGTTACAGGTAATCTCCAGTACAGAATCTTCAACATAATTGAGATCTTAGGTCTTGAAATCACTTGAAAGGTGATTATGAAGTCTGATGCTACTACTATATACTCCCCAGTAGGAGCATTAAGGTGAGTGTGGAGTAAGGCTTGAACCGTTAAACTGAAAAATAAATCCCTTGAAAATTAAGTAAACTTTTCCAGTCCATTGTGAGCGGTAATAGGTCAATTGAAGACCAGGAAAGCTAACGCTGCAAGGTCAAGTCCATCACTCTTATCCTCTAGTATTTTGTTTTCTTCTTTCCCTGGGCCTACGACTGCACCTAACACTTGGTACCCTAAACAATTGTACTGCAAATCTCAGAATATCGGAATTCTTGGAGTATTCAGTTTAATACCTTTGTTATTCTACCGCAGGACTTCAAAATTTATTCCTCAAGTATTCCATATCATCTTATGCTGTATAGCATCATACTGCACATATCAAGAATGTTATCCCTTCTGTCATTAGGTCACATCAATAATTATCAATTATCCTGTCGTTTTTCAGAGCTGGAAAGAATTGAAGCAGCATTCCTCAATTACTTCTAGACACCAAACACATCATTCAGTATTCAATAGATACAAATAACTAAGAGAAAACTTCGTTAGATGACTTAGATTAAAATTATCGTCATAACAAACACGTGCAAATTTCACATTCGCTGATGCCTACACACACAAACGCAATATACTAATTGTTCATTGGTTTTGTTAAACCTATAAAAATACATTCTTCACGTGACATCAAATTATATTCTAGCAGATTATCTAACAGTAATATTGTGACTACCATAACAAAACAAAATAACAATTTGCATATTAGAATTATTATTAAAAAAGATTACCGCCAGATAGACTGAAACGATACAAGTGAACAATTTTTAACTTAACCCGAGAGAGAGAGAGAGAGAGAGAGAGAGAGAGAGAGAGAGAGAGAGAGACTTGCAGGCAATAAAGCCACTTGCAAACTTAACTGAACATCACGTTCTTAGGGCGGAAAGAAAGCCTTAACTAAAAGCCAAAGGCCAACAGTAGAGGCAGGGCTCAAAACTATCTTTCATTTTTGAAGAACATTTTAAGAGCATTTTCTTCCACGTTCGCGTAATTCTTTGCGGTTCTGTAACAAATGCAATGCTTGTCGGACTGAGAAAAGAACTGCGAAAACAAGCATTTCTCCTCCAAAATGACGCTAAATGTCTGCGACTGCATAGTCGGGGGTAATGGTGCCCCCGTTTATCAAGATTAGTAAGACCTGTCATGGAAATCTCTTGCATTTAAAGCTGAAGTGGCAGACTATTATATTCTCTCCTGAAGTGAAAAACAGAAAATCGAAATGTTGAAATAAGGAAGCAAACCTTAATGGCTAATATAAACGAGAGCAGTGACAGTAAAAACTCCTTGATAGCTGTTATTTGCCAGATTTTGGGAGAGTATAGCAATTAATTGCCCGTGATCGAGTCTTTATATACTTCCTGTTGTTTCCCTGCGGTTCTTCGATCCTAAAACTCTGAATCGGAAAATATAGAATGGCAAAAAGAAAGACGAAAGCTTTATGGTGTCACCTACAGCCACAAGTGAACCAAAAGTTCATTGAACTAATCGACCGCTCCCATGAAACATGCCATGAAGTTCACTAACCTTGGTTATATATTCCCCCTTTTTTTTCTATCTTTTCCCGCAAATGAGGAAATTAGTGGGAACAACTAACCTATTAAACGGTGTATCTCTGTGAGATCATGATAACTATATAATCTTAAGATAAGCAACTTCAATCCTTTAAAAGATGTATACGGTATATTATAATCTCTAGAAGCTAGGCTACAACCCTAGTTGGGAAAGCAGAATACTATAAGCACAAGGGTTCCAACAGGGAAAAATAGTTCAGTGAGAAAAAGAAAAAAAGGAAATAAACTATAAGAGATGCAATGAACAATAAAAAAAAAAATTTTTGGAACAGTACCATTAAAATCGATCTTTCATATCTAAATTGTAGAGCAAATCCTTTATTCAAGATCTGGGCATTAGTCCATCACATTACTATTACCCTAGCTTTCTGTTAAGGATATGAAAAGAAATATTAGCTGCGAGTCAATTATTCACATCCCCACCTACGTGTAAAAAACATCGTAGAGGGAGATTGAAAAAGAGTCAAGTGTTCCGTTTCTCCTGTTAACGTTTTATATATAACTGAAATATTTCCCATATACGACAGGATGTAAAAAAAATTTATGCAACAAAATAATAATGATGGGAGTGATGAAAATCATACCTATAAAACATAATTATTGTAATTATTGATATTTAAAGTTGACAATATACAAATATATTTAACACATGGAAATGATAGGTGTACCCGATGTCAATGACATAAGGCCTTCCATGGAAAAGCTTAGATGCTTTCAGTCCATCGTTTCTTAAACAATTCTTCGCAAACAGACCGAGAATAAGACACTCCCAACATCTCCAAAAAACCCACACGTACATTTAAATGTAAAGTTAAAATCATCAAAGTTTTATGCACTTGCGCGCATGAGAGAGAGAGAGAGAGAGAGAGAGAGAGAGAGAGAGAGAGAGAGAGAGAGAGAGAGAGAGAGAGAGAGTCAAACTATGCATTTCTTAACTTTGTACCCGTTAAAAGAAAATTTTAACATCGAATGCCCGAATCATGGCCCCAAACATAATTGTTTGAGGGTACAAATGGATGTATCCAAATATAAATTTAAACACAAAACAAGCAAATATAACTAACCGAGCAGACTTCACAAACTAACCAACCATGGAGGATTCAGTGAAAAGACTATACAATCCTATCAAAATCGGGAAAGCAAACAGACAAGAAAACTATTTCACATTTATTGAGAATTCAAGGTTATATTACACCAACTTCCAAAAAGCATTCAACTTAAAAATCTCTCTCTATACATATAACCGATCTAATCAAAGTCAAAAAGCAAAACAGGATAAACTTAAATGAGAAGAAAATGCTAAGCAAATCAATCGAAGATAAGAAAAAAAAACCTAGTGAAGATCAGGAAGTGGCAGAAGGTTAGACAGATAGTAATTGCCATGATCGGGCGATAATGACCCTGGGTGGAACGCACATGCCAAATGCTTTTATGGCTTGACACTCCTGAAGTCGGCTTTCTCGTTGATTGACGCCAGAGGCTCCTGTCTTCGAAGAGAAAATGCCCCACACGCTTAGGCATTTGGGGCACACACGACATGACAATCAACATGTCTCCTCCTCCCACGGGGGCAACAATGGTATGCAGTGTCATGAATCAAAACCATAAATACAAATAACATCAGACTTTGGCGAAAGGGTTTGTGTATCGCCATGATCAGCAGAGCTGTACTAGTCAAGGCCACCCATACTAGGCTGGTTTGTTGTGAGCGATCAGACTAAAGTCTCCCACCATCACCAATCCGCAGTGACCAACGTGGTGATGAAAATGGCAAAACCCAGACTAAGGACATGTCTGAGGCCTCTGTCCTGCAGTGGACTAGAAACGGCTGCATTTCTTGTTGTTTAAAAAAAAAGTGAGTCAAAGCAATATGATACCTACACATTTACATGATACTTATCTTCTGATTTAATTAACTTTTTTTCACACGTGCATTTTTTATTTACCATGTACATGTTTGTGTACATATGAGAGATCAATACAACATTAACACTGCGATTAAAGAAACCACATTAACTGGATAAACCCTGAAACACTTGATTTTAAAAGTTATGGCGGTTAATAGTTTCGCAGAAGTTATGTACCGTATGCATCTATTACAGCTCCACCAGATAAGGAATTTTTTTTAGACCTCGGAAACAAAAGGCAATCTGTAGTTGATGAAATAGAAAAATGAATGATAACAAGGGAGTTTTATATACGCTACTGTAATTTCATGCTAGCTCCGTAACATTTTATAATGAAATATTCCAATTTGGAAATATTAAAATATTAATCATAACAATAATAGTAATATTGATAATTAATATTATTAATACATTAGTTATTATAATAATAATCATAATAACTAGAGTAGTAATAAATTTATAGCTCAGCAGATTTGGTAATAAATATAAATAAAATATGTTCCATAAAGATAGAAATAAGACATATAGAACATTTTTTGTATACCTTTACTCTTTTCAATATATACGAGGAGAAAATTCAGTGGACATTTAGTTTACGGATAGAAAAAAAAAGTTTATCAGCATTGTTACTCACATTCTTGAGAAACCTTCAGAGAACAGACCACCCAAAAGCGAAAACAGAACAAGTTAAAATTTGAAATAAGACAAAAAAATAGAACAATAGAGACAGTGAACATTTACACTACCATTCTAGATAGTATCACAAGTGAATTTCCAAGAATCAGAATACTGCTCAGAACACCGATTTTTTTTCACAGAGGGAGAAGGTAGAGAAGCCTTGTGGTGTACTATCCTAGGCATAAATTATTTCATCTCAAATTATATATATATATATATATATATATATATATATATATATATATATATATATATGTATATATATATATACATATATATACATATATATATACATATATATATATACATATATATATATATACATATATATATGTATATATATATACATATATATATATACACGCATATATATATATATATATATATATATATATATATATATATATATATATATATATATATATATGTATATCATCATCTTCATCAGCCATTAATAGTCCAATGCAGGACAAAGGTCTCAGACATGTCCTTCCACATGGGTCTGTTTATGGTCTCTTCATGCCAGTCTATAACCGCAAATTTTCTTAGGTCATCAATCCTTTGTCTTCTCTTCCTTCCCTTGCTTCGTTTGAAATCTCTATTGACCCATTCTGTCATTCTTAATATCCATGTATTATCCGTCATTCTCATTATATGTCCTGACCATGTCCACTTCTTTTTCTTAAAAGTTGTTAGAATATCCTCTACTTTAATCTGCTCTCGTATCCATGTTGCTCCTTTTTTTTTCTTTCTTTCTTTTGTCTTAATCCCATCATTCTTTCCATAGCTCTTCGAATAACAACTAGCTTATGTTATAAGGCTTCAGTAAGGCTCCAAGTTTCTGATGCATTAATCAATACTGATAAGACCATCTAATTAAATACTGCGGCCGAAAGTAAAACACTATCAATAACATGAAAATATCAATGAATTGATATACCTGGACACATCATTTATGAAATTGCAGAGTTATGGTTCAGTAAGATTCAATAGAAATAAATATAATCGTCTTTCAGTTTCTCGCAGTTGTTACAATCAGTTCAGCAAAGTTTAAATGACTTTAAACCAGATGTATGTTACATCGCGCTATAAATGATATAAGTGGACTAAACACAGTGATATAAAGCTAAAAGCAAATCTAAAACAAATCTAAAACATGAAAATTCTTTTATCTTATGAATAATTCAAAGAAAACCAAATTACATCCTATAAAAAACTTTAAGAATAAACAAAAACGGATGTACATTAAAAAATGGGCTCTTAAAAGGCGCCGAGTAATTCAAATAAAAAAAAATATATCCTATAACAACTTTAAGAATAAACAAAAAAGATGAGTATTGAAAACTGGGCTGTTAAAATATGTGTTTATATATATAAAAAAAAAAGATACGAAAAGGGGTGGAGTGGACATGATGGAAGGGAGATAGGATAGGATTAGAGAACACGGGAAGAGGTGGAGATCAAGTTAGCCAATCGTGAACGACACTCTTTAATGAGTTCCCCGACGGAAATCACAATCTCTCTCTCTCTCTCTCTCTCTCTCTCTCTCTCTCTCTCTCTCTCTCTCTCTCCAGTAATTATGGGGTAGCAACCATGAGAACTCGATGGGAACAGATAACAGGACTCAAAACGATTTTTTTTCTTTTTTCGCTCCAGATTAGCCAAAAGAGGGCCAGTTTGTGGAAGCGGCACCGCACAGATCAGATTCGACATACTCATTGGTCTAGCGAGTAAACAGTATCCCGTTGGCTGTCTGTCTCGTCTGCTTCACAGAATCACTAAGTTTGGCGTTTTTGTTTCTACCGTGATTGAGTTTAAACGAGAGCTGGTTCCAAAAAGCAATGAATCCCATCTTCTGTTAGGAATTCAATGAATAATTTATATATTTATATATATATATATATATATATATATATATATATATATATATATATATATATATACATATACATATACATATATATACATATGTATATATGTATATATATATATATATATATATATATATATACAAACACGCACACATATGTAAATGTATATATATCTACATATATATACATATATATATATATATATATATATATATATATATATATATATACACACACATATATATATAAATATATATATATATATATATATATATATATATATATATATATATATATATATACAGTATGCACACAATTATATATATATACATATACATACATATATATAGTATACACACATTTATATATATATATATATATATATATATATATATATATACATATATATATATATATATATATATATATATATATATATATATATACATATACATATATTTATATAGTATACACACATTTATATATGTACACATATATATATTATATATATATATTTATATATACATATATTTATATATATACATATATATATATATACACATACAAATGTCCACAGTATATATCAAAACAAACAAATACAAATAAGTAAATGATAATAATAATAATAATAATAATAATAATAATAATAATAATAATTATTATTATTATTATTATTATTATAATATTAGAGAATTTTGCCACATGGGTTATGCGCAAACACACATGCAGTTTTATTATTGCCCAACCTGATCAAGCCTCCTGCTGCCACACACATGACTCATAAAGCAAAATTTAAAATTCAGGACGCTTATCCCCGAATTGCCAAACGAATCTCAAGGAAGCCTCGTTAATCAAGGGGTAGGAGAAGGATAGATTACACAGCCTGATATTAACACCTCTGACAGGGCATAAAACGCTTGTCTGCATCTCACGACCGGGGCGACCTTCGCAATTTCAAGCGGAACGAACTCCTCCACACCCTACAATTACTTCTTCCTAATTTGGAAGGAATTTACGCTACATAACCATACAGTTTCTCTTAAATCGGACACCTTGGCATCGATACAGCTGGTCATTTACCTAATCTCCCACACATCAGCTGGTAGGTGTTTTTTACATTTCATCATCATCATCTCCTCCTACGCCTATTCCTGCAAATGGCCTGTTAGATTTCACCAGTCGAATCTATCTTGAGCTTTTATAATTTTTTCTTTTCATAGACTGACTAAATCATAAAGGTTTCATTGGCTAGATACATCAAATGAAAGTAAGTTCCTTGTGATGCGCGCGCAGTGCCTATCTAATTAAGGCAATTGATCCTCTTGGAATTTTCATATTATATATAATTTGCATTTCTTTGCAAATTAAGAATATTCAGGATAGGAATGTAATTATGCTTTAATAGGTACGATTCATTTCCATAGACAATTTCAACGATAACCACTGTACACATGAGAATCCCTTGAAACTTCAATTAGTTACTATGAGGATAAAACCGTATTTTTTTTTTTTTTTTGTAATGAGAAGAGATTAAGAAAAAAAAAAAGATATACTAGGAAAAATCTAACAAAATTTCCAACTATTTGCTGGATTGGAATGGGAGAGTAAAATAAATCACGAGTAAAGTAAACACGAACAGAACTTCGATAATAGCACTGCTGCTATGAATTTCTATTTCATATTAGGCAAAAATCCAAATTAATTAGATCTACAAACCCATTATGAAGCGGGATGAGATATTTTAGACGAATAAAATATTTGATAAGATTTCAGCAAAAACTTAAAAAAGTAGGTGACAACCACATCTCTATTATTTACTTTTAAAATTCGCGGGGTAGGAATGAAATACTTAAAACATTTACGAATTCTTTAATACCTCGAAAGTCCCTAAGTTCAAAAGCAAAAACTTCCAGAGGTTTTGCCGTTCCTAAAAAAAAAAAAGTGTATAAATCCTACACCATTTTTGTTTATTTTGAAATATGTACTTGCACCAGCGAAAGAATTATTCTATAATATGAAACACGTTACTTTAAATTTAAAATCCTCATTAATGTGTTAATTTTTATGAAAACATTGTTCGGAATACCGTATACCGAATTCCGGATTCATTTCCTCATAACCAATAGCCACTTGTACAGACTGTTGTCTTCTGCAAGTTTCAACAACTACCATTCTAAAATGGTTTAGATCTATATTGATTGTATCAATATGCATGATGATAAAATACAAGACTGTAAAAGGACTTCAAATGTCCCTTATGAGCTGAGTCAGCATTTGGGTATTCGAATTGAGCAGAATATTATGAGGTTATCTATATTTTCTGGTCAGTGATGTGAATAGATGAATTAATAACGCCCTTGGTTGGATTTCACATTAGGAATGCAAGAGGTTACAAATATAGAAGTCACTGCCCTGCTACTGAATTGTTCCATCGTGCTTTACTACAATCCAGGCCAGACCAAGATTAGAACTATTACAATAATAATATAGTGATATTTTAATCCTTTTATTTTCGTCAGCAAGTCCTTACAC
>NC_090768.1:5996881-6001881 GCF_036898095.1 Palaemon carinicauda
ATATACATTTATATACATATATGTACGTATATACATGTATATATACATATATACACAAATATACATATATATTATATATATACAAATATATATACATATATACTTATATATATATATATATATATATATACATATATACTTATATATACATATATATATACATATATATTATATATATTATATATATGTATATACATACATATATATATACATATATATATATGTGTGTATAAATTTACTTTCTAAAACCTTTTCCAGTTCCCTTCCTTTTTGCTAATTTCTTTCCTATAAGTTCATTATAGTGTAGCAGGTTCCGGACGGGGAAAGCGCCAGAAAGAGCCCTAAAAATCCAAAATTCACAGAAACGTTGGTTTCCTTTGTTAGACGTAGCTTAGGTAGGACTGACTCATCATCATTATCTCCACCTGGCAGTTCCGGGCAGCTTTAATGATTTGCGGAAGCTGTAGGATTACTTTTAATGGACGGTGTTTGCGATGTTCGAGGGTCACTTATGTGTGCCTGGGAACAAACCTAACGTCACCCTCCAGTGGCACGGTGATGGAAGGGAGTTGTTTATTGCTATGACGTCGCCTCCGGATGTTTTTTTTTTTTTTTTTTGGGGGGGGGGGAATGCTTTCGTGTCTGTATCTCGTTCACTTGTTACCCGAGTGATTAAATGAGGCACTGGATCGTTGGACCGCGAGAGAGAGAGAGAGAGAGAGAGAGAGAGAGAGAGAGAGAGAGAGAGAGAGAGAGAGAGTATTCTTGCATTATGGATTCAATACCTCCTTGACAAAATACATTATACATTATAATATATATATATATATATATATATATATATATATATATATATATAGAAATTTATATATATACATTATAATATATATAAATTTATATATATATATATATATATAATATATTATATATATATATAAATATATATATCCAAATACATAAACAAAAAACCATTGCAGCCCTTTCTAATCCACTGCAGGACAAAGGCCTTCGATATGTCCTTATTCATGTCTGGGGTTTGGACAGTTTTCCTGACCACACTGGTCAACTGCGGATTGGTGATGGTGGGAGACTTGTCTGATCATCTATAGCTAACTAACCTAGCATGGGTCGCCCTGATACGAACAGCTTTCGTGATCATGGCGATACACACCTGTATGTGTGTCTAAGAGTTAGTCTGTCGAATTCATGAAACCAAGTTCAACCCTTTCTTAGATTTGTTAAAATTTACCGAAACACGGTTGGTTTGATTAGCTTGAGGTGATCCAATAGATATGAGAGAGAGAGAGAGAGAGAGAGAGAGAGAGAGAGAGAGAGAGAGAGAGAGAGAGAGAGAGAGAGAGAGAGAGAGAGAGAGAGAGAGTAATAATTTATGAAATCATTTTGAAAAAAAAAAATCTTAAATCTCTAAGTATAAACGTCAGTAGCTGCTCCGTGAAATTTCGTAACGTTGGCCCTTGTATTATTGCCCTTGAAGGTTTAACTGTAAATTGATTACCTCGGTGAAAATTAGCATAATTTCAACGTTACGCTTTTTCTTTTCCTTATGGGAAATGACGGGAAAGGGTGTGAAAAGCTAATGCTGTTAAGGGGGTGGAGAAGGGGGTGGGGTTGTTGGATGTTTTTTGATAGTGGGATGGGGAAAGGGGTGGTGGATGGAAGTGGGGAAGGGGATAAGGGGAGGTGGGCGGTGCTTCCGGAGGATAATTCTTATGGGAACGTTCCAGGGTCAAAGGCTCGAGGGTAGTCCAAAGTGATAGGCCCGGATAAGGGAAGATGGTATTTGATAGCACTTTAGAGAGATTTTCTTTTTTATCGCAGATAAAAACTTTCATACATTTTGCGACAATTTCTATTCCTTTTGAGTAATTTTCTATCTTGCTAAAGTGATTAGGAAAGTTCGTTCGAAATCCCAGTAGCATTTTCACATTTATCACACGGATTTCTGTTCCATGCTCATTTATATAATAAAAGATTACGTTATTATATAACTGAGTTCAACGTAACCAAAAAACATTTGACAGATGAACCTGGAATATAAAAACTACAGCGTTGTCTTTGACCTCAAATTAAAAGTAAACTAAACAAAATTTTCTTGACAAGATAATCAAATAAATATTGCAGCTCTGTTATACAAAACAAAGAGTCTTGTGCGAGTTGTGGTAGGAAAGTCCATTTTCGCGTCCTCGGGGTCATTAGTTTAATGGTTTATCAAAATATATCCTTCAATGTTGGATTAAATGGTTATACTATTCTTTTGTATTTTTACAAAGTTCCTTGAATTATTCCATGATTGTTACACGATTGGATTATGAGACGTAAATATCATGGAATTTGTAAAGAATATGGGTATTCAAATCAACTTCATTGGTGACTGATCACAATCTACAATGTAACAGTTATCATGCATTGACAAAACGGCTTTAAAATGTAAGAAAATATCTTGAATCTTGAAATATCTATAATTTTCTAATAAACCCAACATTTATTAAGTTACACTCATCAACAGATGAATATCAATTTGAGAACTGATTTTGGAAGATATTTAGTATTAAGAAATATTGGCCAAGCGTTGGTATCAGGCAGTCAATTGACCACCGAGGTGCAAGAGAGGTTAAAGAGATGGACAAAAAGAGGAATCGATAGTAAAGTAGAAGGCTAAAAATGGATGTCACTAAGAGACGGTCAATGTATTCAGTGCACAGCGTGAAGTGTACTCAAATATCCAAGGGCCAAAGTGGTTTATTTCTCATAACTGCAGTTAATATTTAAGATATCTTTATTCTTCTATTGTCATAAATATAGTAGATGTTTTGAATCAAGTACAATTGCACTAACATTTCCAATCGTAGAATTATTCCATGCTCTGAGCATGTGTATTGTTTGCTATTTGTTAACACCAAACTACAATTTGATTTATAATGTATTGTTTCGACGACCCTTTGAACTCTGACCTTCTCACAGAACATGAAATCACTTTAATCACATTGTAAGAATCGTTGACAACCAAATGGCGAAGTGATATTTCATCAAGTTTAACTAACAAATCATAAAGAACAGCCTGTTTAGATGACAATCGACTTGGATTTCAATGTTCTAAATTTTTATAATAAGTGTACGCAACAGTTCAAAAATGACTGCTAGATATTTAGATATACATGCACACACGTACACATAGAATCAACCCTTCACACACTCCTTTCCTAACTACAACACGGCAGTTTTGGTATTTTGTGGGAGATTATGGTTGCCGAAAGTATCTCTAGGAGTAATCCCACTCACTAGGGTATGACAATTCCTTCTCCCCCTACCCGAGGGACGGAGTAGTTATACGTCTGGCAATGCCACTAAGCGTGACCAATATATATATATATATATATATATATATATATATATATATATATATATATATATATATATAGATAGATAGATAGATAGATAGATAAGGGGGATACTAAAGCGCACAAGCAAAAGATGAAATAAGGACCAAACAGACACTGTCAATTATAACCAAACTTATATTCGCACCAAAAAAGAAAAGAAAAAAAAAAAAGATGATGATTACAATTTGATGTGATATTCTACGTGGTTACTAGGTAATCACATATAAGACAGTAATCAGTAGAAAAATTATGAAACTGAACAGTAATCAGTGGAAAATTGCATGAAATAAGACAACCACCAATGGAGAAATGTATAAAATAATACCGTAATCAATAAAATGTATGAAATAACACAGTGATCAATAGAAAATGCATGAAATACGGCAGTAATCAATAAAAAAAAGTATAAGTGTCAATTACAAGCAAACCAAAAATTATAAAAAAAAAAATATTTCTGAAAATATATCTAAAAAAAAAATAAATAAATAAATTACGGGTGTATTCTATTTGTAGTTTGACACTAACACCCTGACAGAATAAGGAAAAGATACAGTAACCTATGCTAGACGAGTGACAACCTAGTTAAAACTCTTCATTAAAACGGAAATTGCCTGCAACCATACAGGGATCCTAATCATGATCACTATTTCCAACAAGTTAGTCCCAAAAGCATACTGTAGGTTTCGGAATGTTGCCGACAATCATAGAAATTGAAATTTCAACAATGCCAGCGATTGTTTTCATGTTGAACATCCTGACACAATTCTCTTTTAGAGTTTGCACATGAAAGATCGGTTTTAATGTTCTCACAGTTCTTAAAATATTTCACACTAATTGTTCATTACTTCTCCAGTAGTATATTAATTTCTTTCCTCATTGGGATATTTTCCCCTCTTGGAGCCCTTGTGGTTATAGCACCCTGCTTTTCCAACTAGTGTTGTAGCTTAGCTAGTAATGATAATGATAATATGGCATATAAACTGATCTTCGCACATTAAACACTGCCAACTAAACCGCTCAAATTGAGACCTATCAAGATGTCTTAACCTTAGCGATAATTAATTATTCTTAATCAAATCAACATAATACAACAACAAAAACACATATAGAGCGAATATTTCCATTGTTTAGAAGCGGAAGATATTCAATATCATGTCGTTTTTAAGTTTAACGTTTGAATTGTTTTTCTTCATTACGGTGAAAGTACACTTATTCGAAGGTAAAAAAATGCGTAGTCGAAGGAAATACACTAATAAAGATAGTGGTTTCATAACTTCAATAGCACACATGGAACTTTAGTTTCCAAAAGGTTGTTCTTTGATATCTGATGAAATTTATTTCATCTCCCCTATGTAATAAAGAGCAAGAGTCTGGCGATATATATATATATATATATATATATATATATATATATATATATACATATATACATATACATATACATATACATATACATATATACATTCATATATATAATATATATACATATATATATATATATATATATATATATATATAATACTGTATAATCTTTTCGGTCACGCTAAACTCTCTCCGTCCCTTGGGTAGGGGAAAGAGGGAGTAGTCAAATCCTGGTGA
>NC_090768.1:6006881-6014381 GCF_036898095.1 Palaemon carinicauda
CAAGGAACAAACAAGAGAAACTTATGAACTAAGTCTTATCACCTGTTTTCCTATATAAATATAAGAGTCAGCACTGGCGAGCCGTTCTCAAATGTTTAATTTCTTAAAAATAATATTAATCCAAAGCCATATTATTTCACACGAGATATTTATATCATGGCAAAATGGCCAACCATTATAATCTTAGGAAGAATGACTTAAAATAAGCGATCTGAAGAATGATTAGGTAAAGTCAAATAATAACTAATCTAACAAAACATTTCAAATAACACTATACATCCAATTAAGACCAGATAATAGACCACAAATTTATATTTACAATAAATGACTAGCACAAGTAGAAAATCGGTCCTTGTGTCTAGGATCGGAATGGACTTAAAGTGTAACTAGGGCTAGCTTAACTTCTTAAAGAATCAATATTCAGAAGGACAAGGAAACGAGAAAACCTTTTAAGGGAAAAGATATCACACGTATACCTTAAATGCAGGTAAGGTATAATTAAAAAAAAAATGAAATTAGTAAATATTCTGGTTCCTTCCATTATTCCCTCTAATAGTGTGCAAGTATCTATCTAACTTAATTTTGGAATTAAGCGATGATGCATCATAAAATTAAAAGCACTCCGATTTACATTCCTTTTTATGGATATACTAACATGATGTAAGAAAAGAAAATGGACTTGGGCAGGACATATGTGAATGACAGATAATAGATAGACATTAAGAATAACAGAATGGGGCCCTAGACATTGCAAAAAAAAAAAAAAAAAAAAAAAAAAAAAAAAAAAAAAAAGAAAGGAAGACTATGGATTGACGAACGAAGATAGTTTGCATGTGTCGACTGACATAGCAAGACCACAAACAGACGTAAATGGAAGGACATGTCTGAGGCCTTTGAACAATAGTGGACTAGCATCATCTGGTGATGATTAAGCACTTGATAAATGAGAGAGAGAAACTGCATTAGCAAAAACAATTTACGCTTCTTAAGCATTGCGTTATAACAGCAAGACCATTGCGTACTGGTTCAAGTTCAAGTATCAATGTTTCATAATAGTCCACGTTCGTATATACGTATTCGGAAAAGCGCAGACTAAAGCATTAGAACAAATAAATTTTCCACTTCCAAGAACCAACACAGCCAATCTAATTGTGTGGGCGAGAGAGGCAACTAACGGGATATGTAATTAACACGATTCTCTCTTTTCTGGTTCGTAGGAATTGCTGGCCTTAAACTTCACAGCAGCAAATAAAGAGCGTTATAGTTAACTGTTAGTTAGATTTCCAGTTTATTCAGTTTTAATACCAATTGTTTAAATTTTGTTTACCGTATTCTGCTCTGGGTATTTTCGCTATCTTAAACAAACTCGCTTATTTACTCCTCTTAAAAGAATGAAAAAAAACTATATTCAAATCTAAATATTCACCGTTCTTCGTTTCTTTCCAAACCTTACAAAGCCATGATTTACTTACTTTAGCCGAGATTAAGATTATATATATATATATATATATATATATATATATATATATATATATATATATATATATATATATATGTATGTATACATACATATATATATACACAAATATATATTGTATATAAATACATGCATGCATATATACAAACACAAACACACACATATATATACACATATATGTATACAAGTATATATATATATATATATATATATATATATATATATATATATATATATATATATATATATTTATTTATGTATAAATATATATATATATATATATATATATATATATACATATAAAATATCCCTAGCCATTTGCAATAAAAACGCACATATGCCAACCTTACGCACGGAAAAACCGCCATATCGCATGACAGGTTCATTCTGCGTTAAGAGTAATGATTCCGAGTAGTTGGCGACAAATTAACTTTTAATGTCATCTTGCACATTCAATGCAAGCCTGATAATGACACACTTACCGCTGACCGGAGTCAATACAAATTACTATGAAACGACTTCGATCAACCTTCAGTGTTGAATCAAGTTTTTTTTTTTTTTTTATTAAAAATTATTAGATGAATATCTTGATTCATGGCCAAATTTCATCAAAATGTAGTGCAAAACATTTTCAAATCTTTCATACTGGCTGTTGGTACATGAAAAAAATTCTTTCGAATTCCAAATTAAGTTCCTCAATAATTTCCTCATATGGCTACGCAGTTTCGTTTACAAATAAAATCTAATCTCATCTATATAATAGAGAGCAAGTGTAACTATATATAAATAGTTATTTCCTGTCCTTGCACCGGTAAGGGGGAGAGGGAGTAGTCATAACCTGGTGAAAGGGAGGTACACTCGAAAACCACAGTCTCTCACAAATTTCCGAACCAGCGGTTTTAGTTAGGAAAGGGGGAGGGATGGAAAGGGTTGAAACTGTATGTTCGTTTTTGAGAGTGAATATCCAACTATTTAGCCGTCATTTTACACTGGTCGCGTACACTTGTATAATATAAAAATGTTACTATGAATTATAACCAGTATTTCAAACTGGGAAAAATGCGGATGATCTATGAAAACAGTAATGTAAAACTTATTTGGAGCTCATGTCATCTGATAAAAGCGAAAAATTGATAGTAGCACCGTGAAATGAATCAAATATTTAATTCTCCCGTATACGTTTTCGGAAAGCGAAAATCTTCCTAACCAACATTTAAGAAAGCAGTCATTTGCATGTCACTGTCATAGGATAAACATAATACGAATAGAAAACACGAAATGAGTACGAAACAATCAGCAAAATAGTGTCAAAGTTCGAGACAAATTACACAGGAATTCCATTTACCAAAAAAAATCTCTTTCAAGATTAAATTAATAACGACGCTAAAATTTAATGGTGTTACCTTAAATTCCGTAGAATGAACATCGTGTGCCGTTCATTACCAAGTTAACATCCAGTTAACATATAGTAACCACCTCAGTTTAAAGGCTTCTCCTCTATGTAAAAATGATTAAGTCTCTCTCTCTCTCTCTCTCTCTCTCTCTCTCTCTCTCTCTCTCTCTCTCTATATATATATATATATATATATATATATATATATTATATATATATATATACATTATATATAATATATATATATATATATATATATATATATTATATATATATAATATATATATATATATATATATATATATATATACACACATACATTTCTTTTCGGTTACGCTCAGCGGCATTGCCAAATGTATAACTCCTAGGTTTCTCCCCGTCCCTCGGGTAGAGGGAAAGGAAGTAGTCATGCCCTAGTTAGAGGGAGTATCCCGAGATGTACGCTCGGAAACCATAACTCCTACAAATTGTCGAATCTACCGTGTTGTAGTTAGGAAAGGGAGAAAGGTGGGAAGGGTTGAATCAGGTGAATATTTAGCAGTAATATTTGACGGGTCGCGTACACTAGTACAAAATAACTCCCTTTACTTCTCATCCTCCCTTCTCTCTGCCATGGGAGCTTTCCCCAGGTTTCTTTATAATTACTTCCCCTGAGTTTTTGTTTCACAGATCAATTCCAGTGAAACTCATAATAATCTTGGGAATCAGCTCATTGTCCATACACCATGAAGGTTCGTAATCCCTCTTCTATAATTCGTTATTAGCGCAATTTTCAGTCTTCCTTTCTCACTCTTATATATGAAGAGAAAGCCAAACAGCAGTATTCCATTTGGTAAGAGCAATGATGACTACACTGATTAACCACAAATTATCTAATGGATTTTTACTGTAGCTTAATCATTTATGTAAAGAATTCAGTTATTATTTTGTCTTGCTATTAAAGCACACGCCATGTGAAAGATCGGTCACTAGTTAAATCTGACAGCTAATGAAACTGAACGGATAAGAATGTCTTTACTGGACTCGCTTTAATGCCCTACAGAAAAATAACACACTCAACATGACAATCATACTTCTCATGTAGTTGCGACTTTTATTTCACTATTTACAAAGCCTGTAAGATAGGGCATGTGGTACGTAAAGACAACAACAACAAACTACAATAATACGAATATATTTACCGAAATAACATTGCATTTGCACTTATGAAAAAAAGCACAGCTTAATATACTCTCAAATGTGAACGCTCCATTACTTTCGTAACTGCCAACTTATCGAGTTACTTTATATTAGTTTACAGTATTCAGAACTACGACTGAATGCATTTATTAGAGCTCTCTTCATTCAGATTACCAAAGCGGTTTCACTAGATAGGATTTGCAATAAAAAAAAATATCAGCCAAGATTTAAAACTGTGATTTTGGCCCCCTTGATTACAAAAATATTTAGAAGCTTCATTCTGGTTGTTTATTATTTTCAAGGTGTCTTCCCAGAATTTTGATAACGAACCTATTCCTTTTTTACCTTGTTATCACTGACCTCTTCAACACACGTTTCTGCTAATCAATTATTCAAACGACTTCCTTCACATCTCTATCATCCTGCGATGCCAAGTGTGGTTCATTAATGAGCTTACTCTTGGCTTTCAAGCATAAGTTGGCGAGAGCCGAGTATGCATTCGGACAATGGATCTCCGGGACGTATTATAGTACGTCATGGAGATCCATTGTCCGAATGCGTACTCGGCTCTCGCCAACTTATGCTTGAAGGCCAAGAGTAATCTCATTAATGAAACACACATGGCATCGCAGTGTAGTGTCATAAATTAGCGGAGTGTGTCAAAAAAGCTGTGCCAAAATATCACACTTATCCCGTTGTTTGTATAGAAGATATTTGAGAAAAACAGTATAACACGGGGTCTGAAATGCATAGTAGTTACGGTCATAATATTACATTCTATAATACAACTGATTTATGTTAGTTACCCAAGAAAATTTTACATTTATTTTCAAGAGATCATAAACGATGTTTATTGCTGCAATGCAATGCCAATATTGTTATGTATACTTTTGGGATTATCTTAATTTTCTTTTCTTGCGAAGTTTTCAATTCGATTAATATTTGCATTTGTCTCTCTTTGTATAGCTTATACCTACATTTCTTCAAATACATCAAACGGATAAACATACTGTACTACGTTCTTTTTGTGAAACCAGACAAAATATCCCAGCGGTGTTTTTGTATATTCTAATGTGAGAATATTATTATCATTATTACTAAGCTATCTATAAACATTTCAGCTCTTTATGAACGCAGTTACTGATCATTACTTTAATGAACTAGTTACCCATCAAATCTTAACGCAGCCGTACTAAACGAGTTACCTTTTAAATCTTTTTTCTGCTCATGAAGCCCCGCCCCAATCTGTACTCCTGTTTGGGAAAAAAAAAATTCGCGCCCCGGCCGCTCTAGTGAGAGCGGGAGGGGAGGGGAGCTTCTCCATCTTTCCCAAGCCCGGGTCTTCAAAAAAGTCCATAACAGAAATAGCAAACGTGCACCAAATTTCTTGCGGTTAATGCTACCAAGGACAAACAAATTGAACAAAAAATATCAACAGCGGCATAATCATTCCTTTGGACTGTGTACGATTTTACTTTTTCATAACACTAGCTAACTGGCCTCACTTCTTTCATACAATTTACCTAAATAATAAAAAATAATAAATAATTTTTCACAAAAAACTGTCAAAAACAAAAGCATGGGTATATTAAATTATTCAAGTCCAGAAAACTCATGAAAAGGAATAATGAAGTGGAAAATATAAAATCACCCTCTTCCTATTTATATAATTTCTACTCTTCTAAAATGCAGCAAACTAAATACAGCATAACAAATAAATAACAACGTTATGGATATATCGTTTTCTTCAGATTAAGAACAAAATTATAAACATTTCAAAATAAGGATCATTATTATACACCTGACTTAACGTTAAAGAGGAAATTGTAAGTGCGCACAACTAACGTAGTAGGTAAATAATTCATAGCAAATGATAATTCTACACCACATCACCTAGAACCTTTCATGATACCCCATCATGTAAAATAAATGAATTATACATTTATTTCAAAGGATATTTTGAGAAGACCTTCAACAAAGGAATTCATGAAATCTCCAGCCAATTTTACACACTTTCTGCAACATTCATCGGCTGATTTTGTGTTTTCTGGCATAATGAAATGGAAGATCATTATAAAATATATAAATTACTCTTCTTTACATAGAATATTCTTAGGGACCGCATTATAGCAGCTCAAAGTTTGGTTAGATTTAAAGAAGAAATAGAAAATTGCGTATATCAGATCAGATACCTCCCTTCTAAAGAGCAAGTATCTGGTAAAATATATATATATACATATATATATATATATATATATATATATATATATATATATATACATGTATATATATATATATATGTATATATATCTATATATATATGTATATATATATATATGTATATATATATATGTACATATATATATATATATATATATATATATATATATATATCTATCTATATATATATTTTATATATATATATATATTATATATATATATATATATATATATATATATATATATATATATATTCGGTCAAGTTCAACAGCATCGTCAGATATATAACTACTCAGGTCTCTCCCCATTCCTCGGCTAGGGAGAGAGTAGTCATACCCTGGTGAGAGATAGTAGCCTGAGTGGAAAAGGGGAGATGGGAAGGGTAGAATCTGTGTGCACACCTGAGCAAATCTATCTAAAGGTTTAGCCGTCAATTTTGACAGGTCGTGTATACTACTGTAGTTAAGGATATGGCAGATTACCAAAATATGAGTCCTTCAAACAGCAATATGACAATGAAATAAAATACCTAAATGGCTGACGAAACCAGGAGCAATATAGGAGAACAAGAGAGACCTTCGTCCGAAGTTAACTGAACAAAAGGGTTATTTCTTGACCGCAAATTGCACCCAGTCTCGTTTACCCTGAAGCAAACAAACAGGAGTAGGCTAACAGGGTTGGGTCGCCAGCATCCAAGGAGCAGAAAGGGCAGTTGGCACATAAAATGCTGAGAGAGAGAGAGAGAGAGAGAGAGAGAGAGAGAGAGAGAGAGAGAGAGAGAGAGAGAGAGAGAGAGAGAGAGAGAGAGAGAGAGAGAGAGAGCAGTCTTATTGCAGGAAGATGATCATAACATGAAACACCCTGTGGCATACTTCTCTAAGAAATTTAACCGGCATGAAAAGAACTATGCCACTGTAGAAAAGGAGCTATTGGCTTTAGTACTTGTCGTAGAACATTTCTCTATTTACCTTCAATCTAATTCATTGCCCACTAACATCTTTACAGATCACAATCCCTTAACATTCTTGCATGCAATGAAAAACAAGAACCGCAGACTACTCAAATGGAGTCTACGGCTACAAGAAGTAAATTTGAACATTTTGCATATTCCAGGGACTCAGAACATTCTAGCAGACTGTCTTTCAAGGATGAATTAGAGTTGGGGCGTATGAAAGTAATTTGGGAATAGTTATAACTGTCATTTGATTATTTTTTTTTGCTTCCAGTTTTT
>NC_090768.1:6031881-6044381 GCF_036898095.1 Palaemon carinicauda
GGAGTTTTTTATTCACATTATAAAACATTTCAGCCCCATGAAATACATAGTACTGTATAGGTAATATTACTGTGCTAAAAAAGACACCTTTAAAATCAATAGTATTCAGAACCATTCTCTTGTTAATCGGCATGTTACTCAAAGCAGGCTTTCAGATCTCGGTTGATTGACCTTCATTAAGTTCCCCTTACCCACGGCGGTAATTACCCTGAACGGTAATGACTTTACACGGGGCTGTTGAAGCGGCATTTCCACAAAGCACCGATGATGCACATCAACCAGGTAACAGCATTGATCGAAGGAAATTAATTAGCAGTCGCCCCTGAACGAAAGAAGAAACGCTGACGTTTAACAATGGAAACAAGTTGACTTTACGCTTAATTTCCACCCGAAAGACAAATTACGGTTTAGGGTAAAAACCACAACTACTCCGCTAAGTTCACTGAAGGAACGTCATCTGCTTCCGGTGGGGAATCTTCCAGAAGATGGAGATGGTGGCATGGAACGCTCTTTAGGTAAATTCCGGTAGATCTCAAATTCTGGTTATATTCTTCCAGTAGATCCCAAATTATAGGTAAATTCCGGTAGATCTTAAATTCTATTTAAATTCCGGTAGATCTTAAGTCTACGTACTTCCAATTCTAGGTAAATTCCGATAGACCTCAAATTCTAAGTGGATTCCGGTTGATCTCAAATTCTAGGTAGATTCCGGTTGATCTCAAATTCTAGGTAAATTCCGGTTCATCTCAAATTCTAGGTAAATTCCGGTTCATCTCAAATTCTAGGTAAATTCCGGTTCATCTCAAATTCTAGGTAAATTCCGGTTCATCTCAAATTCTAGGTAAATTCCGGTTCATTTCAAATTCTAGGTAAATTCCGGTTCATCTCAAACTCTAGGTAAATTCCGGTTCATCTCAAATTCTAAGTAGATTTCGGTTGATTTCAAATCCTAGGTAGATTCCGGTTGATCTCAAATTCTAGGTAAACTCCGGTTAATCTCAAATTATAGGTAAACTCCGGTTAATCTCAAATTATAGGTAAACTCTCCGGTAGATCTCAAATTCTGGGCAAACTCTGGTAGATCTCAAATTCTGGTCAAACTCCGGTAGATCTCAAGTTTTAGGTAAATTCCGGTAGACATCAAATTCTATCTAACAAATAATTTTCGAGTCCCTCTTGAGAGTCCACAAAACGCGTACGATGAGTTTCCTTTTATTCAGCGTTTTCTGTTGAATCATTGCCATAAATATATAATTTTAGATAAAAAGATACTTTTTAGAGAAATTCACTATATTCCACCATCTGCATACATGTTGCCTGAGGAAACTATAAGGGGGAAGGTAAAGTACTCATACAAGGGGATACGACGGCCTTTATGGATCTTAATTGCAGCCTTTCTACCCGAAAATGAGCTCTTCTTAATTACTGACATACTATGCTATATGTAAGTACTTCATCGGTAAGCAGAATGTCTTCAGTTTCCATCCACGTCTAGTTAGCACAATTCAACTATAGTTTTTGTTTAATTAATGAACTCAATATTTCAAGTGCTTTGTACAGTTGGCTTCGTTAATACCGGTACACTTTAATGGAAGCTAAGGAGACGTCAGTATACCGGAATTAATGAAGCCAACTGTACACTACACGGATTTTGTATATGGAAACGGTTTTGAATATGAAACTCGCTTAAAATTTGCCCTTGAATATAGCCATCATGTAAGGTTATGCACTACAAAATGTACACATGTTTGGTACTATGGTGAAATAAGATACTGTATTTTATTACCATCAGGTAACGAATTCACCAGTGAATTCTCATTCTGAATGAAAAAAAAATATTCGAATGAAAAACAGGTAGGAAACAAGAAAAACCGCAAAAAACCTAGACCAGAACAAGCGGGAAATTTTCTCGTCAGACCGTAGAACAACCGTGAAATTCGAATCGAAGACCCTCCTGAGAAATCGAACCCGCTTTTCCCACATAAAATTAACGAGCCTATTGAAAATCCCTCAATAAAAACAAACATGCAAGAAAGAAGCCTTGAAAGACATTGTTCCCTGTCAAGTTGGTCGTCTGTGCTATACGAAATGAATACTTGGGGACTCATTCGAAAGGAAAAAGGAGAGTTTCTCTCTGAAGGATTAAAGAGATATGAAAAACAAAATATAAGCTCTCTCTCTCTCTCTCTCTCTCTCTCTCTCTCTCTCTCTCTCTCTCTCTCTCTCTCTCTCTCTCTCTCTCTCCCTTTTATATATATACAGTATATATATATATATATATATATATATATATATATATATATATATATATTATTTATATAGTCACACAACAACAACAGCAACAACAACAACAACAACAACACCAAATGCAACCTTTTCTATTCCACTGCCGGACAAAAGCCTCACACATGTACTTATTCATGTCTGGAGTTTCGCCAGTTTTCATCATCACGCTGGCCACAAGCGGAATGGTGAAGGTGGGAGACTTTAGTCTGATCGTTCACAGCAAACCATCCTAGTATGGGTGGCCCTGACTAGTACAGCTTTGCTGATCGTGGCGAACCCTTTCATCATGATGAGGTATCCCAACTCAGAAAGGAATAATATATATATATATATATATATATATATATATATATATATATATATATATATATATATATATATATATACACACATATATATCAATATATAATATATACATATATATATATATATATATATATATATATATATATATATTTATATATATATATATGTATATATATACAGTATATATATATATATATATATATATATATATATTCAGAAAACAGTGAGAAGTAAAAACAGACAGCAGTAAAATAAAGAAGCAAACCTAAAAATGCTTGTCTCATTTCCTTGTCTATCAACTGGCAGGAAGTGTCTGGCGACCGTGAAATCCCGTGACGTAAATCGTCCGAAATCAGTGGCCAAGCTTTCTGAAGTCAGATTCTTGTCCTACGTGAACGATTGTCAGAAAAAAAAAAAGCAAAAACAAAAAGAAATCAATCAGTAAACAAGAGTATTAGGTAAAGAACGCAGAAATTCCAATTCATACACTAAAAGCTTTTTTTTAAATTGACTAAGATATTCTAGGTCAGAGACCGAAGACGAATAAGAACATTAAGGAATTGAGCAATATCATTAATCCTATTCGTTATAAAGATTATAAGAATAACTGCACACTGCTGCAGATATCATATTTCATCATAAGTATTGTCAATTGAAATAAACAATATATCGGTGACAACGCAACACAGCTAGGATAGTTTTACGTCAAGATCAACCATAATGACTAAGAAACGTTACTCGGCCTTGGTAGCGTAACAGAAAATTACTTGATATAAAACATACTTTAAAAGTATTTCACCATTCTGGATATTATTCCCGGTACGTATCAAGGTTTATATAAATTCTAATAGATTCTTATTATAATACTGATAACATTGTGATATCGTGTTTCGCAAAATAAGAAATAATAAATGATTTAAGTCCCAAGGATAAAAAAAAAATATTATTTGACAAAAGATAAATTCCATTAGAAACTGCTTTCAGCCCAGAAACAAAGGCGCTGGGAGTGCATTGTAAGCAGCAATCTTTAATCAATAGAAAAAACACTTTTCCTCTAACTAATAATTCATTTTTTTTATCTAAGCAACTTTCGAAATTTGCGTTCATTGAGAGAAAGCCAAGCAGCGAAACAGTGGCGACCACAAAGGCCCATAAATAAAATTGTCGTCTCAGGTAATTCTCTATGCATAGGTGAAAAGGTCATGGAAGGAGTTAACAATGAAAACCTAAGAATAATTAATATAATGATTAAATTAATAAAATAATATTCACAGAATTTATAACAGGTATTATGACAAATTTATCAGAAGTTAAACTTTTTATCTAAGAATTACAATTAATCACGAACCGATACACCTTCATAACAATATTTCAAATATTGGTTGAGAGGAACAGAGACCATGTACAGTTGGACACAGGAATTCCTGGAACATCCCGCTCTGAAGAAGTGCACCCAACTACGCCCTTACTTCACGGCAAGTTCCTGTGATTCGTTCCGCCCACCTCCTTTACCATCTCACTCTACAATCTACACCAAAGTCTACATATATAGACATTGGTTTACACTATCTTTTTGGTTACTGGCTGCGAAGTACGTGTGTGACAGAGTGCACTTCTTTGGAGTGATGTGTGCCAGGGACTCGTGTCCAACTGTACAACTCGAAGAATATATAGATTAAATTATGAAGACAAAAAGATCCCCTATGGCTCCTGGAGATTAATTTACCAAAACTAAATCCAATTCCCAGCTGAAATGCAAGCAGTCGATGCGTGAATGAGGAAACTAGGGTAAATTGTCTTTAAAAGATTAACCTTACCCTTAAGAAACTGCCAACAACACGAAAACTGAAAGTCATTGATGTCTTTGATGGTGGAGATGAGCTGACTGTTCGTTTTCGTGTGTTACTTTCGAAGGCCATGACATTGCTTTTTTAATGTTGTTCCTTATTTCGTATTGAATCAACATGTTTATAGTATCCATTGTTTGCCAGAAAAAATAGACAAACTATCTAAGGATGTCTTCTTGTTTATACAACGCTATTTTCCCCTTGTATGTACTTTGCTCTATTATTACTATTATTATTATTATTATCATTATTATTATCATTATTTGTTATTCTCACATATTTGTGGGCGATTGATTGATTAATTGGTTTGCTGGAGTTATCTGGAAGCAATTACAAATGCTGCTCCGAACTTTTTTCTCTCTAACCCATAGTATAGACATACACTTGTTGCGTATGTGCATGGAACACTTTACACAAATTAGTAAAACAATAAAAAAATAAGGTCTCAGCGATTAAAAAACAGGCAAATAATTAATATATATATATATATATATATATATATATAAATATGTATATATATATATATATATATAAATATGTATATATATATAAATATGTATATATATATATATATATATATATATAAATATATATATATGTATATATAAATATATATGCGTATATATATGTATATATATAGATAAATATATATATATATATATATATGTATATATATATGTATATGTATATATATATGTATATATATATATATATATATGTATATGTATCTATATATATACATATATATACATATATATACAATAAATGTATATATATGTATTATATATATATATATATATGTATATATGTATATATATATGTATATATATACATATATATATGCATATATGTATAAATATATATATATATATATATATATATATATATATATATATATATATATTTCTTTCTTTCCGGTCATGCGCAAATCTCCAAATCTATCAGGAGGCGGAAGAGGGAGTAGTAATACCCTGTTGAGAAAGGGAGCGTGTGCATGCGTATCTGAATATTAAGCCGTCAATTTGGACAAGTCGCGTACAATAGCATACAAAAAAAATATAAGGCCATACCGTCTGCGTGGCATTCTGATAAAAAAAAAAAAAAAAAAAAACTACCACGTAATGAAAACATGAGGAAACAATAACATATATTCCGAGATGATTGATTACGGCACTAAAAAGCATTACTCGCATATCCGGAATTGAAAAAAGAAAAGAAAAAAAAGAGAATATATAAAAAATAAAAGAATCGGAATTCATTACAAGTGAACAAAGGCATCTGTGGTGCTCTCGCCTCCGTCTGCTTTGCTCACGGAACCGCAAATGACCTACAATTACCACAAATATATGAATTGAAGACGACATACAACGGGGGCGGTCTCCCATATACATGTCATCACGAGCAATAGAAAACGTAGGATGGAAGAAAAAGTAAGCTGAGACCATTATTCAACCGCAGGGGAGCGAAAGCCACATGCCTGGAAACAGTGTCAGGATAAAGTTGTCCAAACGTAACAAAAAATAAAATATGCTAACATTTCTATGAAATAAAAACGGTAGCAATGAATTAATGACATATGTGGGATACAGTTGTCCGGATATAAGTTAACAAGAAAATATGCCAGCATTCATTAGATATAAAAACGGCAGTAATGAATTGATGACATGTTTGAAAAAAAGTTAAAACAATTTTATAGGGTATCAAAATAGCAACCATCATAAGAAATTCAGTCAACCTATTTAGAAAAATCACCGGTAATATGTCAATCTCGTTAGTGGTAACGTTTGAGAAAGATTGAAAAAAAAATTGTCTAATGTACAGTGCTAGCAGGATTGCAAAGTTTACTTACCAGAATGCATGAAATATCACATGAGGTTGGGCTCAAGATAAATAGAATAAATACAAGAGATGATGATAATGGAATATGCGATGGAAGATGAAATATCATTGGAAAGAGAAAGGATTAATGAGGTAGAATCATTTCAATATTTAGCTACTATGATCTCTAATGCAGGATCTTTAGAATTTGAGTTTAGTGAAATATTGAAAAAAAGCAAATCAGACAATGGCTACATTAATTAAGATTTGGAAATCAAATCGCCTGAAATTACATATAGAAATCAGGATATATATCAGTTTGGTGAGATCGGTGTTACTGTATGGAAATAAGTCGTGGAATGACAATGAAACAATATCCAAGAGATTTTGTAGATTTGAGAACAATTCCCTCAGAAGAATATTAGGAGTTAAGTGGCAGGACAGGATTAGAAATGAGACAATGAGAGAGATTACTCGAGTGCCATATGTGGATGATATCATGGTGAGGGGTAGATGGAGATGGTTTGGGCAAGCTCTTCGCACTCCCCAAGAGAGAAAAGTTCACCAAACTTTCAGCTGGGCTCCACAAGGCACTATAAGAGTTGGAAGACTCAAACCTACACGACTGAGGACCAGGAGATGATGAATGGAGAAGTATTGATTTAATAGCTCAAGATAGAGACGACTGGCGGAATCTAACCGAGGCCCTTTGCGTCAATAGGCGTAGGAGGAGATGATGATGAACGTACAGTGCTTATCTAAATTATAGCAACGTTTGAAAAAGTAAAAACAATATAAGGTTGTTCAAATAGCAATCATAATAAAATAAATCAGTCACCTACGAAGAAAAATTAACGGTAATATACATATCTACAAATATAAATATATATATATATACATATATATACATATATATATATATATATATATATATATACATATATATACATATATATATATATATATATATATATATATACATACACACATATACAGTATATATATGTATATACATACACACATATACAGTATATATATATATATATATATATATATATATATATATATATACATATATATAAATATAAATATATATACTGCATATATATATATATATATATATATATATATATATATATATATATATATCTATAAATATAATATATATATACATACATATACATATAAATATATATACATACATATACATATAAATATATATACATACATATACATATAAATATATATACATACATATACATATAAATATATATACATATATATACATATAAATATATATACATACATATATATATATATATACACATACTTATAAATATATACATACATATACATATAAATATATGTACATACATATACATATACATATACATATATATATAGATATATATACATATACATATACATATATATATAGATATATATACATATACATACATATACATATAAATATATGTACATACATATACATATATATACATACATATATATACATATATATACATACATATATATACATACATATATATACATATATATATACATATATATACATACATATATACATACATATATATACATACATATATACATACATATATATATATATATATATATATATATGTATATATATATATATATATGTATATATATAAACTCCTCCTCGTACATCATTTCAAAGAAACCATAGAGCAGTGATCATATGTAAAAAATTGCCAAGGCACCAGCCACTCGTTGAGATAATAACGCGACAAAGTTATGGGTCCTTTGATTGGCCAGGAAGTACTACATTGGTTCCTACTCTCTCGTTAAGGCTCATTTTCCCTTTGCTTACACATATACAGTATAGTCTGGCCTATGTTTTACGCATTCTCCTCTGTCCTTATACATCTGACAATACTGAGATTATCAAACAATTCTTATTCGCTCAAGGGGTTAGCTACTACACTGTAATTGTTCAGTGGCTAAAGAGACTCATTAGCTATATTAAACACCTCTTCTAGGAGAAGGATACTCCAAGACCAAACCATTGTTCTCTAGTCTTGGGTAGTGCCATAACCTCTGTATCATGGCCTTCTCCTGTCTTGGAATAGAGTTCCCATGCTTGAAGGTACACTCGGGCACACTAATATGTCTTATTTGTCTTCCTCTTGTTTTTTAAAAAGATTTTATAGTTTATATTTGAAAGATTTACTTTAATGATGTTGCTCTTCTGAAAACATTTTATTTTAATTGTTATCTACTTATCTTGTAGTTTATTTATTTCCTTATTTCCTTTCCTCACTGGGCTAGTTTCCCTGTTAGAGCCCTTGGGCTTACAGCATGCTGCTTTTCCAACTATGGTTGTAGCTAAGTAAGTAAGTAAGTAATAATAATAATAATAATAATAATAATAATAATAATAATAATAATAATAATGATAATTACTCCCGTTAGGGGCAACGTTTGAAATAAGTAAAAATACTTATCCGATGGACAGATTTAAGTGAAGTAAATACATTTGTCAACACACTGGCTGTCGCCTATCAGATTTTCAAACATGCACGTCACATGAGCATTGGCTGACATATGACATCTATTTAAAAGATTTTTTTTTATCGAAATGAAAATTGAAAAGCATGATTAAATTCATACATTAGATTTACTTAATGAAAAATTGCAGATATCCACAACTATTTGCATTTATCCCTAAGTTTTTTTTTCATCTAGATAGGCTGAAATAACATACATGCACATAGGTGTGTGTATATATATATATATATATATATATATATATATATATATGTATATATATATATATATATGTATATATATATATATATATATATATATATATATATATATATATATATATACATATATATATATATATATATATATATATATATACACATACATGACCTCGGCAGGCAACTGCTCGTTAAATAACCTCCTTTTTTCCTTCACTAGTACATTCATTTCTGTGTTTAATTGTCGAAAATAATGAATACAAAAATAAATCTGCGATTTTTAGACCCCGAAATGTTTGACAAATCGTGATGAAAATTTAAGCATGACTACGAATGATAATCTCTTACCTTTGATTCTGTCGAAATCGTAAATGTCTAGTTAATGGCACGATAGAAATCGGTAAACACACGGGTGTTTGATTTTCTACCGCGGTTGCATGCACCGTTTAAATACCGCAACAAACTAAGGACGTCATTCTTGAAGATTACCCTGACCTAAGATGTAATAGAAAACGATGAAAAAGAATGAATATTACGTAATACATGAGGAAGCTGCATCCAAATACAATAATAATTTTATATCAAATTAAACCCCCCCACCCCCACCCCCCCAAAAAAAATACAAGTATCTTGATACTACAAAGATCAGTAGCACAATTAAAAAAACACGTATGCATTCAAACATGCCTTCACCGAGCATGACACCATTGCAAAACCCTACAGTCATTTCATAAAATATCAATAAAACCGTGAAGGATAATCGCTTGCGCACAGTGAATCGACATAACGTTTGAGTAACACTACTTCAATGGTACAATGATCAAGTTGCTCAGCATAACTCTAGTCATGAAAGGGCAAATGCTTCAAATGAAAACTCATGAAAATGGAGATGAATTAGCTGTAAAAATTGCTACTACACTAATTATTCAGTGGCTAGTTTCCTCTTGATAAAGGTAGAAGAGACTTTTTTAGCTATGGTAAGCAGCTCTTCTAGGAGGTCACTCTAAAATCAAACCATTGTTCTCTAGTCTTGAGTAGTGCCATAGCCTCTGTACCATGGTCTTCTGCGGTCTTGGGTTAGAGTTCTCTTACACTCGGGCATACTATTCTTATTTATCTTCGTCTACTTTTTACAAGTTTTTATAGTTTATATATGAAAGATTCCTTTTAATGTTACAATTATTAGAATATTTTATTCTAATTGTTAATTACTTCTCTTGCAGTTTTTATTTTCTTATTTCCTTTCCCCACTGGGGTATTTTTCCTGTTGGAGCCCTTGGCCTTTAGCACCTGCTTTCCCAACTAGGGTTGTAGCTTAGCAAGTAATAATAATAATAATAATAATAATAATAATAATAATAATAATAATAATAATAATAATAATAAATGATAAAAAATTCACACACGATCGTTCGATGTTCAGCTTCCTATAGCAAGGTTCACATACACATATCATATATACAGTATATATATATATATATATATATATATATATATATATATATATATATATATATACATATATATATACATATATATATATATATATATATATATATATATATATATATATATATATTATACCACTCACACAGTATGTATGTCATCATCAATCATCCTCACCAGTCCACTACAGGACAAAGGCCTCAGACATATCCTTACACTCGCGTCTGTTTATGGTCTTTCTATATCAATTTATACCCACAAATTTTCTTAGTTCGTCAATCCATAGTCTTCTCTTCCTTCCCCTGCTTCGTTTGCAATCTCTGGGGATCCATTATGTTATTCGTTTTGTCCATCTATCACATGTCATTACCATTATAAATTTATGTCTTGCCTACGCCCATTTCTTTTTATAACATGTTAGAATATCCCCTACTTTGGTTTGGTCTCGTATTCATGTTGCTCGTTTTCTGTCTCTTAGTGTTATTCTCATAATTATTCTTTCCATAGCTTTTTCAGTTAAAATTACCTATGTTCTAAGGGTTTAGTAAGGTTCCAAGTTTCTGATGCATAAGTTCATAATAATGGTAGGACCATGTGATTATATACTTTACTTTTTAGAGAAAGTTTCATTTTACTTTTCATAATCTCATTTTGTTAACCAAATGCTTTCCATCCCATATCCATTCTTCTTTCAATTTCAGTTTCCTGCCATGGGGAAACGTTTACTGCCTGTCCCAAGTAAGTATATCCATTAACAATCTCAAGAGGTTCGTCCATAACTATCATTTGCTGCCTCTGTATTTTCATTGAACATTATTTTAGTTTTAATCATATTTAGCCCTACATTGTTCTCTACTCTATGGAAGTAAATCCCGGGGTTACACTGACGGATTTTAAGACGGCATCTTTCAGTACGTGTCGATTGTTTTTCAAACAATGCACTATTTAAGAGCTTTATTTCCTTATTTTGCTGCCATCAGGTAAGGAAAGCATCCGGCAAGCCATTAACAATGATATTTGATGCTGTTTGGTACTTACCGTGCGCATTATTTAAATTTGTAAATTTAGACGTAATCCCTAATGATTTTTATGTAAACACTAAATTTGTTCGGAACTGACAATAAATGTGGCTTTAAAGAGAAAAACTGCTCGAATAACTAGAAAAATTTCTTCGAATCAAGGCTTTAGCATCGAAACCACACATAATATCACATTTAACTCTCAAGGCAGCTTTACTAGTGGCAATGTAAAGTCGTCAAAGATATATACAGTGGTTTTGATAACCCTTGTACAAAGCCAAATGTGGTGGAAATATGATTTGAGGTGATGTAGCACTGACCAAAAACATTAGTGGTTTATTTTATCATTAAAGGAAAATAACTAAAACAATGTTTTGGTAAACATGTTTCTTGCTGATCTGGCACGTACATAAAAATAAATAGATTTACACTTACCGACACATTACGTTCAAACTGAAAACTATGCTTTTACTACTGACTATATTTTACCTATGAACTATAAGAAAATTACATGCATTGCATCGTAGAATAGCTAATTCTCTCTCATACGTACGGTGTGATGTATGAGAGAGAATTAGCTATTCTACAATGCAATGCATGTAATTTTCTTTTAGTACATAGGTAAAATATAGAGTCTGTAGTATAAGCATGCTTTTCCGTTTGAATGTAAAGCAGTTTTTTTTTTTTTTGATACTCAATGAAATCCATATAAAGACAAAGTTACACCAGGAATTATACTAATTGAAACCTTTTTTTATTCAGAGTATTATTTTACCCGGAATCAGTTCAGGAAGAGCATGCTCGTAGTTTAGTTAATTGTATTGTCCTTCTGCAGAATTCCCAGGCTGGTAATGAGGCGGTTTACCAATAAATTAAACCTTCTAAACCTTTCGATAACAGTAAAGCCATTGCAAATACAATTGTATACGTATATACATGAATACACACACATTTTTATATATATATATATATATATATATATATATATATATATATATATATATATATATATATATATATATATATAT
>NC_090768.1:6051881-6054381 GCF_036898095.1 Palaemon carinicauda
TAGAATAAGCAATTAAGTACGCAGCGAACCAAGGGTGTGTCACATATTTTGTTGTTTTACGTCAAAGGAAGATATGACACAGATATCCCTTCATCTTATTATGATAGACAATCTGTCTGACTAATATACATATATATACATTATATATATATATATATATATATGTATATATATATACAAATATACATATATATATATATATATATATATATATATATATATATACACTTATATATACATATATATATATATATACATATATATATATATATATATATATATATATATATATACACACATATATATATATATCTATATATATATATATCTATATATATACACACACACATATATATATATTTTATATATATATATATATATATATATATATATATATATATATATATATATATATATATATATATATATAGCTACCCGGTCTCTTCGCGTCCTTCGGGTGGCTGGGAAAGGGATAGTCATGCCCTGATGAGAGGGCGGTGCATGAGCGTATGCGCGCATATCTAAATATTTAGACGTCATTTTATACGAGTCACGTACACTAGTAATCAATAATCCTGGTGATTAGGTCCTGAAATGTACAAAACATATTTATATGGCAAAAATTATTGTCACCAAGACAATATATGTAAAGAAAATCCCTTTCTTCAAAGACCAATTAACTTCGAAATCAAATTAACCACGCTTCTTCACAAATCAAAAACTTGGAAAAAAAAATATGTCAAACTACAAATATAACAAGTGCCCACAGGAGAATGCATAATCAGATGTTCTAAGGAAAACACTGAAAAATAAAATAAAAAAACTGAGTGCAACTGAAACAGCAAAATAAGTGAAAATAATTCTTAGGTATTAGCAATGTTTTCAACCAAGGTATATTATTACATGGCGCTTCTGGGTGCAACACACAATGATTATATGCTTGGCGTACATAAATAAGGTTCCATACAGGAAACAGACCATAAGTAAACGGTAACTACGATGTTTCTGATCAATGAGTCAACAAAAATTTGAGGAAGTATAACGAAGGATTACTACTTTACCTATGGTTGAAATCTCCGCCGACAACCTCTCGTAGATTCACTAAAGAAACGTCAAGCCAGCCAAGCTTACTTTCACGAATGGCATTCGTTTCATCACAAGGGGTCAGTGTTGAAAGGTATTTATGCGTCAATTATCTGCCAAAATAACATTTGCCATATTTGTCAGATATCAACATAGTGAATCGATATGAGAACATTGCTTTCCACACAATTAGCTAATAAAAAGGGCAGACTCTAGACTCCTTTTGATGATAATAATGATAATAATAATAATAATAACAATAATAATAATAATAATAATAATAATAACAATAATAATAATAATAATAATAATAATAATAATAATAAACAAAACACCCATACTGACTGATAATTATAATATCCCCTTTACAGATATACTTAAACTAAGTTTTTATAATTATGATACACAATACTACATAACCGAAACAATAAAATCCTAGAAAATAAAGTATGAGTGCTTAAGATTTAAAGTAATGAACCAATTCATAGCTGTAAGTCACGTGAAAGAAACGAAAAAAAAATTTCATACATAAAACAAGACAGTTCTATAATGTAGAAACGATGCACAGCTTTTTGTATTTGCTTAAACTCGTGACCACCATAACGAAAGATCCAATTAGGTTCCATTTATCTAAAAACCATCGCAAGAACTAACATGATGACCTTAACCTTCTTTTCTTTTTATTGAAAATCTTTGCCCGTTTCTATTTCACTGTGTGAATGAACTTTTGCTGCCAAAAAAATGGCAACATGACGGAAATAGCGTCTCATCATGCTAGTATATTTACGCTCGATGAAAAGGAAACCAGTAAAATATATCACTTTCTAGTAACACAGTTACAGAGAGAGAGAGAGAGAGAGAGAGAGAGAGAGAGAGAGAGAGAGAGAGAGAGAGAGAGAGAGAGAGAGAGAGAGAGTTAAGTAACACATTAAGAACAATTTTATCAGCTTATGTCGTAAGTAGAAACCGCAGTGAAATATAATCACTAAGATAGTGGGCGACTGGCTTGCCATTTCATAGAAAAAAATAGCACACAAATACGTGACGAAAAAAGCTAGCAAACAAGGTCATAAAATACATTGCTATGTTAGGAAATATGAAAGGAAAACATTTTCTAATGAATAAAAAAAAATACAATATTCATATGGGTAGCAAATTATTCTTGTCTGAAAAAGGTGTAAGCCATTAAATAAATTTTTTCCATAATGTTTGTCACGTTAATAGCAATGTCATGCTCAATAGTGTTAAAGACTTGATATTACTTCTATGCTACAATGATGATAAAACTGCATAGGTTTTGCCTCTATAAATACTCAAAAATCTATTTCAAGAAATAGTTAATTTCATAAACATCAAGACTTGTAATAATAATAAGGCATATACAAGTAAATTTGCACACATTATACACAGACACACG
>NC_090768.1:6059381-6079381 GCF_036898095.1 Palaemon carinicauda
TATATATATACATATATATATATATATATATATATATATATATATATATATTATATATATATATGTATATATATACATATATATATATATATATATATATGTATGTATACATATATATATATATATATAAAGTGTATATATATATATATATATATATGAATATGTATGCATGTTAAACATATATAAATATGTATGTATATGTGTGTATGTATATATATACATATGAACATGTATATATATATATAAATATATATATATAAATATTCATTTATGTTTAACATGCATACATATTCATATATTATATATATACACTTTATATATACATATATATGTATATATATAAAGTGTATATATATAATATATGAATATGTATGCAAATTAAACATATATAAATATGTATGTATGTATGTATGTATGTATATATATATATATATAATGTGTATATATAATATATGAATATGTATATATGTCAAACATAAAAATGTGTGTAATATATATATATATATATATATATATATATATATATATATATAATCTATATAAATAAATTTCTACCTCATACTTGGGATCGAACCCTAGCCCCTTCTAATGAGAGGCCAGGTCGCTTCCAACCATGCCACCTGGCATTTCCTTAGAAGGGGCTAGGGTTCGATCCCAAGTATGAGGTAGAAATTTATTTCTATTTGACCACGATATACTGTATATATATATATATATATATATATATATATATATATATATATATATATATATATATACAAACGCACACACACACGTGTGTGTGCGGCGCATATGTAGGTACCCTGTTCAGTTATTAACTGGGATTTGAACATTGTTTAATCTCGGGCCTGGCTTTAATTTAACGCTTCATATTCCAAGAGAATCTTTTTCAGTTCATTTTCTCCCAACCGTCTCCTCTCCTCTCGTGTGTCATTTTCATTTACGCCTTCAATCTTGTGTCTTTTCGTTGGTTGTTTAATTGGCCGGATCCTTCGTTCTTTTTCTCCTTTTCCCGTAAGCTATGTTTCATTTTGACGTCCCGATTGCGTATCAATCTTTTAGGGGTCCTGATGAGGGCAACGAACTTTTTCCTCAGAGTATTCGTATGACCAGTTCCTCTCCTCCTGCAAGAGCGCTACTTGGACAACTTTCCTTTGACAAACATCTTGAAGGCGTTTCATGACAACGAAACTCATTTGAACCAGAGATCCCTTTGTAATTAAAATATCCTTTTTATAATTACTGTAAGAGGTGTCTCGTTTCTCAAATTGTCTCTCCTGATGATGATGATTTAGATTGACCTGCCAATGTACAAAGTGGACCACGGGCCCTTGCATTGACACGACCACTGAAGACGGACAGATGATGATGAAGATGACACAAAATGACGATCGAAGCTGAAGCCCGAAGCTCAAATCCGAGGCGCCGTAAAGCAGACATCTCCGATCCCAAACCCGTTCCTTCGTCGGTCCAAGATTATTTTTCTTAAAAGAGCGTGCTAACAGGAAGACGTCCAATTGGAGACTCTCTCCTTAGAAGTCCTTCCGTTTAGAGAGAAAAAAAATTACTTCAGATTGGAGAATTTTAGATTTTTCTCTGATCCTTCAATATTCTCTACTTCTGTGCAGTTTCCGCCTTATTCTGTACAATCTTTATTTTTGGATCTTCAACATTATGGACTTTACGTTCTCATTCCAAATCCGCTATAACGTAAACTGATCAACAAATTATAATTAGATCTCCTTTTCTGATTCTTTCTTTCTTCTCTCCCGTTCTCCTTTCTGTCTCCCTCTTCTTCCTGTATTTTCTTTCCGAATTCTTGTTTTACTTTTCATGACTGCCTTCCTAAATCAACTTGTCATTGATTCCTTTTTGACGAGATATTTTGGCCTAATTTCAAAGTCGCAAACTCATCAATTCTTTTAACTTTCACCAAAGTATTTTCTGCATCACTGGGATTTGAACATTGTTTAATCTTGTTTCCTTTTTAAGGCCCTCAGAGGGAATTCGGTGGGAAAGGATGCAGACAAAGAAGAAGAAGAGGGAATTCGGTGATGAAAGCTTGCGAATTGGGGTTGATCAAGCAAACGACCAAAACAATCTTTTTACTTTTTATAACATTTCTGCTCGAAAACAAATGGAAATTTGAAGTCGATTTGAGAATACACCTTCTTCTTAGTCTGCATCTTCTCAACTTTCCTATTGATAACGAAAGAAAAAAAGACAGCTTGGAGTCAAACCAGGAGTTGGGAGAGTTTTGAAGACTTTCTGGTGACTGTTAGGAGAGTATTAGTCCTCAAGATTCTTGTTTTACTTCTCATGACTGCCTTCCTGATTCCACTTGTCATTGATTAATTTTTGACAAGATATTTTGGTTCTTTCAAAGTCGCAAACTCAACAATTCTCTTAACTTTCACCAAACCATTTTCTGCATCGCCCAAATTTTGTTTCCTTTTTAAGAGGATGCAAATCAGTGATGAAAACTTGCGAATTTGGCTTGATCAATAAAATGATCAAAACAATCTTTTTACCTTCTATACCATTTCCGCTCAAAGACAGATGACAATTTGTCTGCATCTTTTCAACTTTCCTATTGGTAACTAAAGACAACTTGCAGTCACACCAGGAGGTGGGAGAGTCTTGAAGACTTTCTGGAGCTGCTTCTTTGTCTACATCTTTTCCCACTACTATGTGGGATCGAAGACTTTCTGGAGCCTGTTAGGAATTTCCAAAAGGCCTTCATTTTTTTCAAAATAAGCTAGAAACAGGAACTCTATATTGTTGGCTTAGCGGGGCTGCCCGCTTCCCGCTAGCCCGGTTGGGACATCCCCTCCCCTCCCGCTCCCTCTGGAGCGGTGCGGGGACCTCCCCTCCCCTTCCCTTCCCTCCCGCTCCCTCCCCTCCTCCTCCCTCTGGAGCGGTGCAGGGACCTCCCCTCCCCTACCTCCCCTCCCCTCCCCTACCGCTCCCTCTGGAGCGGTGCGGCGACCTCCCCTCCCCTCCCCTACCCTCCCGCTCCCTCTGGAGCGGTGCAGGGACCTCCCCTCCCCTCCCCTACCCTCCCGCTCCCTCTGGAGCGGTGCAGCGACCTCCCCTCCCCTCCTGTCCCGCTCCCTCTGGAGGGTGCGGGGACCTCCCCTCCCCTCCCCTCCCGCTACCTCTGTAGCGGTGCGGGGACCTCCCCTCCCCTCCCCTCCCGCTCCCTCTGGAGCAGTGTGGGGACCTCCCCTCCCCTCCCCTCCCCTCCCACTCCCTCTGGAGCAGTGTGAGGACCTCCCCTCGCCTCCCCTCCCACTCCCTCTGGAGCAGTGTGGGGACCTCCCCTCCCCCTCCCACTCCCTCTGGAGCAGTGTGGGGACCTCCCCTCCCCTCCCCTCCCACTCCCTCTGGAGCAGTGTGGGGACCTCCCCTCCCCTCCCCTCCCCTCCCACTCCCTCTGGAGCAGTGTGGGGACCTCCCCTCCCCTACCACTCCCTCTAGACCGGTGCGGCGACCTCCCCTACCCTCACGCTCCCTCTGGAGCGGTGCGGGTACCTTCCCTCCCCTCCCCTCCCGCTCCCTCTGGAGCAGTGTGGGGACCTCCCCTCCCCTCCCCTCCCACTCCCTCTGGAGCAGTGTGGGGACCTCCCCTCCCTTCACCTCCACTCCTCTCCCGCTCCCTCTGGAGCGGTGCGGGTACCTTCCCTCCCCTCCCCTCCCGCTCCCTCTGGAGCAGTGTGGGGACCTCCCCTCCCCTCCCCTCCCACTCCCTCTGGAGCAGTGTGGGGACCTCCCCTCCCCTCCCCTCCCCTCCCACTCCCTCTGGAGCAGTGTGGGGACCTCCCCTCCCCTACCACTCCCTCTAGACCGGTGCGGCGACCTCCCCTACCCTCACGCTCCCTCTGGAGCGGTGCGGGTACCTTCCCTCCCCTCCCCTCCCGCTCCCTCTGGAGCAGTGTGGGGACCTCCCCTCCCCTCCCCTCCCACTCCCTCTGGAGCAGTGTGGGGACCTCCCCTCCCTTCACCTCCACTCCTCTCCCGCTCCCTCTGGAGCGGTGCGGGGACCTCCCCTCTGGAACGGTGCGGGGACCTCCCCTCCCCTCCCGCTCCCTCTGGAGCAGTGTGGGGACCCTCCCTCCATCCCCTCCCCTCCCGCTCCCTCTGGAGCGGTGCTGGGACCTCCTCTCCTCTCCCCTCCCCTCCCCTCCCCTCCCGCTCCCTCTGGAGCGGTGCAGCGACCTGCCCTCCCCTCCCGTCCCGCTCCCTCTGGAGCGGTGCGGGGACCTTCCCTCCCCTCCCCTCCCCTCTGGAGCGGTGCGGGGACCTCCCCTCCCCTCCCGCTCCCTCTGGAGCAGTGTGGGGACCTCAACTCCCCTCCCACTCCCTCTGGAGTGGTGTGGGGACCTCCCCTCCCCTCCCCTCCCTCTCCCTCTGGAGCGGTGCGGGGACCTCCCCTCCCCTCCCCTTCCCTCTGGAGCAGTGTGGGGACCCTCCCTCCCCTCCCCTCCCTTCACGGTGCAGGGACCTCCCCTCCCCTCTCGCTCCCTCTGGAACGGTGCTGGGACCTCCCCTCCCCTCCCCTCCCGCTCCCTCTGGAGCGGTGCTGGGACCTCCCCTCCCCTTCCACTCCCTCTGGAGCGGTGCGGGGACCTCCCCTCCCCTCCCCTCCCACTCCCTCTGGAGCGGTGCTGGGACCTCCCCTCCCCTTCCACTCCCTCTGGAGTGGTGCGGGGACCTCCCCTCCACTCCCCTCCCTCTCCCTCTGGAGCGGTGCAGGGACCTCCCCTCCCCTCCCCTCCCCTCCCGCTCCCTCTGGAGCAGTGTGGGGACCTCCCCTCCCCTCCCCTCCCACTCCCTCTGGAGTGGTGTGGGGATCTCCCCTCCTCTCCTGCTCCCTCTGGAGCAGCCGGGGCTCCCCACCCCTCCCGCTCCCTATCTATAAGGCATATATATATATATATATATATATATATATATATATATATATATATATATATATATATATATATATACATATATATGTTACGGTAAAAACGTGTAATTAGTGATTTCATGAAATGACTAAACATTTCAGTGAATACATGTAATACACTGTGACCGTTAGTAATTACATGTCTTCACTAGAAATTCTAGTGATTTCATGTAATCTCTGAAAATGTGGATCAGTGATTACATAAAATCGTTGAACGATGTTAATCGATGGTGAATGGGTTGATTTCAATTCTAAGTACAAAACACCTGAATTCGACAGGTATAAGTACAGAAGAATTGTCATTGACCTTATATCTTTCTTCGTGGCCAAGTGGTAGTCACTGTCTATACAAGTTTGCCGGACCAGGGTTCGACTCCCAGCCGGTCATAAGCTCTTATCTTTGCGTTTGCGCAATTTCGCCTGGGGCTCTGATCCCGAGGTCGTCAACGGAATCCAGATATTAATATATAAAAAATATATGGCTTATTTAAATATGAAAAAACACGTCTAAATTTGAGAAATTTATCATTAATCAAATGCCAAGTAACAAACTACCAATTAGGTACGATGGTGAAGATGGGTTGATTTCAATTCTAAGTACAAAACACCTAAATTTGACAGGTATAAGTACAGAAGAATTGTCATTGACTTTATATCTTTCTTCGTGACCAAGTGGTAGTTACTGTCTATACAAGTTTCCCGGACCAGGGTTCGACTCCCAGCCGGTCACAAGCTCTTGTCTTTGCGTGATTTCGCCTGGGGCTCTGATCCCTAGGTCGTTAACAGAATTCAGATATTAATGTATCAAAAATATATGGCTTATTTGAATATATATATATATATATATATATATATATATATATAAATATATATATATATATATATATATATATATATATATATATATATATATATGTGTGTGTGTGTGTGTGTGTGTGTGTGCACATTATATATACACTATATACAGTATACGTATATATACAAATAGTGGTGTGTGTGTGCGAGTTAAATAGCCACATTGACCTTTTATCGTCTCATTCTCCTGTATTCCATTACATTTCTAAAATATCCTTATAACTACAAGCCTTGAATTCAGACGGCAACAAATGAAGAAACACTACCTATACCGTAGAAGAATTGAAACCTACTTACGATGAGATTGGTTTAGGTTATCTTCATCCATCACACCCACTATAGTGTGTCGAATCTCACCATTTGAAATAGGGTTTTTGAAGGGATAATCAAGCGTATACAAAAAATGGTCAAGGAATCGAGAAGTTAATAGGTCACTTGGCCATTTCATACAAGTGTTCTTGAAATAACAGTTAAGAAATTAAACTCACGGAGCCAAAATGTGTCACATAAAAATGAACAGCTAAGAGCTGCAATTGCAGTATGACTAAACGAAAAAATTGAGGTAAACGTAATACACAATTACAATAATTAGGTATGTGACGAATTATGCACGTAAACGACCAAGGACAACATAGATATGAAAATAAAGAAAAAATAGGTCTATATCAAATAAAAAATAAAAAAAAAAACTAACAAAAACATGACTAGCCCTAAGAAAAGCCAATTTGGCCTACGTTATGTGAGAATAGGCCTCTTCAGGCTTTAAGGAGACAAGCCTCCATCACCCACCCTTAAGGAAAGAAGAGAGACCTTTGTCCACTAGAGACTTTTATTGCTGTTCCGTGGGCTTAGGCCTTCGGGCAGCCATTTCACGAGATGAATCCATTTGCAACGGTGATGGTATCGGCTCTTCCATCACCTGGGCTCGAGTTTAATGGAAACGGGTTTCATCCGAGGGCGCTTCCTGATCTTGATACAGAACCGACAGGGATACCTCTGGATAAACACGATAAGAGGATCTGAAATGCAGCACCTGTAACGGTAATTTCGGATTATTATTATTTTTTTTTTTTTTTGATGCTCGAAGACAAGCGCTGCTAAGAAAAAGTATCTTATATACTGAGAGAGAGAGAGAGAGAGAGAGAGAGAGAGAGAGAGAGAGAGAGAGAGAGAGAGAGAGAGAGATTGGATACTATATACTGTGCGGTAAATACGGGTCTGCCAATTTTTTTTTATAATGACAAAAATCGAACAAACCTTATCAATATTAATAAAATAAAAACGTTAATAATTTTTCAGGTATTTATATACATATATATATATATATAAATATATATATATATATATATATATATATATAAATATATATATATATAAATATATATATATATATATATATATATATATATATAAATATATATATATATATATATATATATATATATATATATACACACACACACACACACACACACTTAAGTATGAGGTTTGGTTTTATGGTACATTTTGCCACTCAAATTTAACATAACCTATCTATCAACCTACGACAACGCTGGAAAAATAAAACAATTATCTACAGAAATAAAGTATTACTATTTTACTTACCAAACAAGTATAGATACAAAATATAAAAATAAGTCATATTTCTAAAGAACATAAACAGTAACGTATATGAAATGTAAGAGAACTTCGTAAATGCAAAACATTGGACTCAAAATCCAATTTCTAAAAGTAAAACAATCCGTAAGTATATCCCCGCATCCTAAACCTATTATCCATTCAACAATCTGGTTATCCCCATTCGTACCCTTCAAGTTCCAACAACAGCCATTGAAGGTGCAACATGCCAACTTTTACCCCGGTATCCTTCAAAGTGTCCAATCAATTCTATAGGACATGGTCACACCCTCTTCCATATGCAGAGAATTTACGAGACCAAGTCTCTTTCAACCGGCTTAATAGTCTTTGGGAAATTCTAAAGGGCTGGATGCCCGACCTTGAAGACTTTTTGTATATTGATGAACGAAGCAATGGAGATTTATATTACTGTATGAAATAATAATCATTGCCATTACTAGCTAAGCTACAACCCTAGTTGGAAACGCAGGATGCTATAAGCCTAAGGGCTCTAAAAGGGAAAATAGCCCAGTGAGAAAAGCAAATAATGAAATAAATAAATTACATGAGAAGTAATGAACAATTAAAATTAAATATTTCAAGAACAGCAACAACATTAAAATAAATCTTTCACAAATAATCTATAAAAGACTTATGTCAGCCTGTTCAACATAAAAACATTCGATGCAAGTTTGAACCTTTGAAGTTAAGAACCATCTTTATATGAAAATATCAATTTACACTAGAGAATTCTTTGAAAACCTCTACATTGACTAGGATTCTTTGTATGATGAATATTGCAGATGAAAATATCTTCAGCAGGTGTTTCCAGAACCAATGATCGCTGAATATAAATAACTTTCAGAAAGTTAACTTCTATCTTCTGCGGAGGTTTAGCGGAAGAGTATGGACTTTATATTCCTACCACTGAATTTAATTTATTCAAACTTGGTTTTATTGTCGGTTAATCTAAGCAATCGAATTAATCTCCATGTCAAAGATATGCATATTTAAAGAATAATTTAAGAAAAATATTAATATCTATATACAGGGTGTGCCAAAATAATGTTTACACTCTTTGGATTGTTACAACTTGTTCAATTTATTGATATTAACGTGAAAAAGAGATTCACATGAGAAAAACAATGCACAGTGAAAAAGTAAGGATGCATGGGGCAATTTGAGAATGTTAAAAAAATAATATTCTGTTTTCCACGTTAATATCAATAAATTGAACAATTTGTAACAATCCAAAGAGCGTATACATTGTTTTGGGACACCATGTATATATACATACATACACACAGATATATATATATATATATATATATATATATATATACATATATACATATACATATACATATATATGTATATATATATATGTGTATATACATATATATATATATATATATATATATATATATATGAATATACATACATATATACATGAATATACATACATACATACACAGTACGTAAACATGTATATACATATATATATATATATATATATATACATACATTATATATATGTATATACATACATATATGTATATACATACATATATATATATATATATATATGTGTGTGTGTGTGTGTGTGTGTGTGTGTGTGTGTGTGTGTGTGTGTGTATTCATAAAAGCATCTTCTCGTAATTGTCCGCAAGCATACTTTTATTTACGTCTCGCATCACCATCTGATATCTCCCCGCTTTTAAGACTTGCCAGGCTCCCTTATCATGACCTTCTCACACTAAATCGACACATCAATCTACAGATTCCTTTCTTCTTTCTGATTAACCTAGCATGAACTTAAGAAAAGAACTGCCTATCAGTACCTCAATGACCCTCATCAGTGACGGATGATGGTATTCATCGCGACCTAATAACTCATCGTATTAAAAGAGAAGCATATAAATTCATCACGTTTCAGACCACCGCCAGCCATAAAGTGCAAACGCTTCTCATTAATCTTGTCATTCGTTGAGTCAGAAAATCTCACATGACCCTGGCAGGTTCGCCATGAATGTCTCGTAGCCACGGGAAAACAATAAAAGATAATTTGGTGTGATACCTTCTAAGAGGAAGGAAGGTGATAAAAACAATTTATTAGACCATCGCGAATGACAAACGCGTCGTTGACTGGTGTTTTAAAAGACCGCATTGGAGGTCAAGTTGTGCTAATTGGGAGAGATAATAAGGGACACTTTATGTCTAATTGGGAATTGACACTTCCTTCCAGCCAATTAAAAGAGATTTTTCTTTTTTATGTTCACGTAGCACCGCCGTCTAGCAAGGTCTTTACCATTCGTGTTAAATATTTGGTAATCACATTAAATAAAAAGTTTCCAGGAAAATTAACGAATTGCTACGTATTTTTTTTTACTTATATGAATGGAGCGTGTTTTACCGAACTGAATGTTTGAACACAAAAGCTTTGACTTATTATTTCATAGCCAGAAGTGTCGATAATCATCTTACCATAAAAATATAAGAGGAAAAAATAGGATTTATAATCATTATTAGGAGCAATGCATGACACCGAAGAAATTACATACTATATTAGTCCAAGAATCTTCATAACCAATAATCTCATATATATGCAAAACTATTTTCTTTATAAGTGCAATATTATTATCTAATAATCAGCACCAATATGATTTAAAATTCTTTAGTGAATAATAAGAAAATATTCTTACAATCACCAGCTTTAAGATTTTGAAAATGGATACCAAGAACTATGAATTGGGGTTAAGAAACAACCTCTCTTCATAGTTTATATATGATCGATCTATTTCAATGTTGTTACGGATCTTAAAATATTTTATATTCATTATTCATTACATCTTTTTAAGTTTATTTATTTCCTTTTTTTATTGGCTATTTTTCCTTGTTGGAGCCCTTGGGCTTATAGCATCCTACTTTTCCAACTAGAATTGTAGCTTGGATAATAATAATAATAATAATAATAATAATAATAATAATAATAATAATAATAATAATAATAATAATCATAATAACAATAACAATAACAATAACAAAAACAAAAACAATAACAATAACAATAATAAATAATAATAATAATAAAAATAATAATGATAATAATAATAATAATAATAATAATAATAATAATAATAATAATAATAATTTCTACCTTGAAGTTATATTCATAGAATACAATTAACTCACCTGAAATAAATCTCTACGAATGAAATTGATATCAACTATGATACTAGGATAAAATAGATCCTGGGTATTCTAAAGCTAAGTGCCTGTTCAGTGGGCATGTCTAATTGGGTATTCCTGCTGAATGATCAGAAACCATCATGTCTGTTCAGTCCAGCTATCTCGAGTCTTTTCACCAAACTAAACTAATTTCTTAGTTTTTACTTGAAAATAGTCAGATGGACAAAGTTAACAAGCAAGATCAATAAATAAACATCGACATGGCTTGGACTCGAACATGAAATTACAGGCAAACATTGGCAGGATATTCTTTATAATTTCTTTAAGCAAAACACACATTTCTAAGTAAATACTTAGTTTTTTATCCGCATTGATGTTTCGTCTTTCGATCTTAATATCTACCGTTTGAATATTGTGGTAGCCTATTGGAAACGTCCCTGCCTAGCGCTCTGTACTGGGGTTCGAGACCCACTTAAACTCAATAGTTTCTTGTAGCGCCTGCAACCGCACCATCTTTGTGGTCTTAGTATTGGGGCTTTGGCTCAGACTATAGGCTTATCTGCAGAGTAAACAGCAGCCATTGCCTGACCCTCTCTGGTCCTAGCTTGGGTGGATAGGGGGGCTTGGTCGCTGATCATATGTGTATATGGTCAGTCTCTGGGGAATTGTCCTGCTCGGGCATTGCCACTTTCCTTTGGTTCTGCCATTTATGAATGACCTTTAAAGAGAGAGAGAATATAATACTAACAACTTTTAATAAAAGGATCACGATGACATCAATTTCCTAGGTAACAAACTAAATCAACAAAACTAGCAACAATCAAGGATACAAATATGGCTATAGAACAAAGTCTCTTTGCAAAAAAAAAAAAAAAATAAAATAAAATAAAAAAAAAAGAGAGAGAGAGAGGATACTCAGTAGAGAGCATGCCTTCCCCACGCCAAGCAGTCTTAGTTTACACTTCAACTCCACTGTGTACTTGTACTTTAATGCATTTTCATCAAAATCTGATGGAGTTGTCCTTGGGTCATATCCCACGAGTCCACCAATTTTCGTTGAAATTGGTTCGCTAGTTTTTGTGTAATGTTGTTCCCAAACAAAAAATAAACTAACAAAATATTTGTCAATTACTTAACATTAGGATTATCTTTAAAGTACTGCTGCGTACTAATACTTTGATGTATTTTATCCAAAATATTACAGGTTCATCTTTGGGTCATACCCTACAGGACTACCAAGTTTGGTCGAAATCGGTAAAGTAGTTTTAATGTAAAGTTGCTCACAAACAAACAAACTAAGAAACAGACGGCAGGAGTAAATACACACCATGGCGAAGCCAATAAGAAAAATCTACCTTTGAAATTGTCTATTATACACGACTTAATTTCATTTGCAAATAAGGAAATTGAATTCAGAAATTCACAAAGAAGAGATGAACGGCAAACCGCCTTTTCGCATTCAGCTTCTGCGGATGCCCAGGCGTATTATTAGCCCTCGTGAAGAAAAGCTAGAGCGTACACACACACACACACACACACACACACACACACACACACACACACACACACCAATTGAGATGAGAATCGTTTCTCGGAAGGAATACAGACGGGGATCGGGGTGAAGTAGCTCATCAAAGGCCTTTATAAAACTCACTCAATATACTTCACATTATTAGAGTACTACAAGACTCAAACATGACACCACCCCTGTGATGGCCTATTGGAAACGTCCCTGTCAGGAGTTTTCCTGGAATGAGGTTAGAGTTTACAGTTTCTTGTAGTGCCTGCAATCTTACAATCCTTGTGAGTTAAGGATGGGGATTTGGGGGAGCATGAAGGTCTGCCTGCTGAATCATCAGCAGCCATTGCTTGGCTCTCCCTGGTCATAGCTTGGGTGGAGAGGGGGCTTGGCTCTGATCATATGGATACATGGTCAATCTCTAGGTTATTGTCCTATAGCTAGGGTACTGTCACTGTCCCTTGCCTCTACCATTTATGAGTGATCTTTAAACCTTTAAATGATATAAACTGGAGGAGGAGAGTTCGTTTGATCAATGTAAACAAAAGTTTTTGATTACGCTTTAATAATAAAAGCTAAATTGGTTCATTTCTGGTTTATGTTATACCTTGAGTGGTATGAATGGGGGTATAACAATGAATTATTTGTATAATTATGTATTAAAACCAACTGTTACAGAATTTTAGTCACCCCTTTCATGTCTAATAAGATGGCGCTTTACTGTTCATTATGAACTCTTGAATCGAAATATTTATGTGCATATTCACACTTAAAACTCTTTGTATCTTTACATGTATATCTATCCACCATACTATGCACAATGCCTTGCAAAACGGAACAAAGCCAAATATAATGTTACAGCTGCATTTAATTAAAATCTGAATTTAACGCGAAATACTATAAAAAGTCAAAATGATAAAATTAGTAACATTAAAAAAGCTGCTATCATCCAGTTGGCAGCCTGAACTCTTTGTCCATAACCTTTACAGTAATGAAAGAGGTCTATCCTCAATAATAATCTAAACTGCAAGAAAAATCCACAATATCGAAGATAATCTCAGCAGTGCGAAATGGAGAAAAGTTCCTTCCTGCCAATTGGATATTCAAATAACATAATCGTTAAACGCTGTTAACCTTGTATAATTATTTGAAGCTATCTAGATCCCCTCCAACAACAACCAAAACAACAACAAAATTAATAAAGCCTACTACCAAAACGGATATAGTAAAAATCTAAATTTAAAAAATAAACATAAAATGAATACAGAAAAGCATTACTATAGTAATACTGAGTAATACTTAAGTTTTATCTTAAAAATCCTTATCGCGAATTCTTTTCTGCTAATATATGAATTATAAGAAAACTCATTATTTGACATAAAACACTACTATGGATGATAATAAGCAATAGATCCATAAACTTTAAATAATTAAATGATCAACGCATGTATGAATGATCCGTACCAATAATCCATTAATCATAAACTTCAATCTAGCGAATTACAGCACAACCAATAAAAGACTTTTCAACTAATCATAATAGGACTTCTAAATAACGAGAAAATTTGTGAGAATTCTCACGGAAAAAAAAATATATAAATTCCGACACTGTCCATACAGCCAATCAAGGAACAAAATAAAGAAAGTTGAGTGACTTCACGCCACAGAGATTGGTTACAGTATATTTGATCGATGTGGGAAAGAATCACAGTGTGTGACTTAGTTGCGAAAAGTATGGTACCGTTGAGAGAGAGAGAGAGAGAGAGAGAGAGAGAGAGAGGAGAGAGAGAGAGAGAGAGAGAGAGAGAGAGAGAGAGAGATGGCTAACATGATCTTGAAATTATCAAATCCTTTGATACTCAGATTTCTACTATATATATATATCTACAGTATATATATACAGTATATATATAATATATACACATACATATATTAGATATATGCTTAATATATATATATACATATATATATATATATATATTTATATATTTAAGCATATATCTAATACATATATATACATATATATATATATATATATATATATATATATATATATATATATATATTTAAGCATATATCTAATATATATATATATATATATATATTTTTTTTTTTTAAGCATATATCTGATATATATCTGATATATATATATATATATATATATATATATATATATACATATATATATATGTATATATAAATCATCATCATCTGTTGATAATCCCCTGAAGGATAAAAGCCTCAGACATGTCCTTCCCCTTCATCTGTTTGCGGTCTTTCTATGCCAGTCACCCGCAAATTTTCTTAGCTCGTCAACCCATCTTCTTCTCTTCCTATAAAGCCATTTCGATATTCCTTTCGTCCATCTATTATCTGCCATTCTCATTATTAATCCTGCCCACGTCCATTTCTTTTGCTTACTTGTTGTTAGAATATCCTCTACTTTAGTTTGCTCTCGTATCCATGTCGCGCTTTTTTTTTTTTTTTTTTTTTTTTTTGTCCAGAGTGTTATTCCCATCATCATTCTTTGCACTGCTTTCTGAGTTGTATTTAGTTTACACTTTAAGTTTCTGATGCATAAGTTAATACAGGTAAGACCATTTTATTAATCATTTTTTTTAAGAAAGTGTTATTTTACTTCTCGTGATCTCAATCCCATATATCTCATACATAGGTAGTAGGCTGGCCATCCACTGAGATACTGCAGCTAGAAAGTTGAGTCCTTTGACTGGCGAGGCAATACTAAATTACATCGAGTCCCTCTCTCTGGTCACAGGTGATTTTCCTTTGACTACACATACACCGAATAGTCTGGCCTATTCATTACACAGCCTCGTCTGTCCTCATACAATTGACAACACTGACATTACCTAACCATTCTTCTTTGCTCAAGGGACTAAGTACTGCAATGTAATTGTTCAGTGGCTACTTTCCTCTGCTTAGGGTAGAAGAGAATCTTCAGCTATGGTAGGCAGCTCTTCTAGGAGAAATCAAACCATTGTTCTCTAATCTTGGGTTAGAGTTTTCTTATTTCTCGTTCTCTTGCTTTTAAAGTTTTAAATTTTTATGAATTTTATTATTACTGTTCATAAAATATTATTTTGAGTGTTCATTACTTCTCTTAATAGTTTATTTATCTCCTTATTTCATTTCGTCACTGTTCTATCTTTCCTTGCTGGAGCCCTTGGGCTTATATTATCTTGCTTTTCCAACTAGGGTTACAATATAGCTAATAATAATAATAATAATAATAATAATAATCCTTACATATATAAATAATATATATGTATAAATACATATTACGTATACATATACATAATTTATATTTATACATATACTCATAGACTATATATATATACATATACAACATATACATATACAACATATACATATACATACATACATACATATATATATATATATATATATATATAATATATATATATATATATATATATATATTATATATATATATAGTATATGAGAGAGAGAGAGAGAGAGAGAGAGAGAGAGAGAGAGAGAGAGAGAGAGAGAGAGAGAGAGAGGGAGAGAGAGAGAGAGAGAATTTTCCTTGCGGCTATTTACTGATTCACAGTCAACAACAAGCACAGACTACAAGCATTTCGAAATGGCTCGTAACTTGATAATTGCTTGACCCAGTGACATCCAATAAAATTTCACGGTGGTTGATCATACGACACTAAGCACGCATGCGCCATCTGCAGGTTCTAAATCGTCGGTAGCAAATACATTAACTATGCAGTAAGCTTGTTTTTAATGAATAATTATCGAGGCAGAATATGTTGAGGCATTTTAAGCATTATTTAAAATCTCTCTCTCTCTCTCTCTCTCTCTCTCTCTCTCTCTCTCTCTCTCTCTCTCTCTCTCTCTCTCTCTCAACGGTATTGGCTAGTTAATCTCATCCTTTTGATAATAACTGAACTAAGCTACATTGACTCTACAAATGTGTAGAATATTACACAAACCTGTTTGTTGAAATCTTCCTTTTTAAAGATTTAATCATTTTAATACTTTCATATTTCATGGATTAGAGGTATAACATAAATAAAAAAGTTAAATTATTCGATTCTGGGTTAAATAATGATAAAAATTTGTGTTCGTGTTAACCACCACAATAAAAAAACAAAAAAGTGGGACGTCGATCTGTAAATCTAAATCCAATGCAAATGGGGGAAAAAAATAAACCATAACAATAATACTAACAGCGACCAACAAACAGTTAAGATCCATGGGCAAGGAACTCAAACAGGAAACCAAACAACTATTCAATTATTCATAAGTTTTAACCACGCAATGGTCGTCTGCTCAAGTCCTGACCGAAGGGAAACAGCATAAATTCCTTCTTCCGTTAGAGGCAGGGAATCGCCATGCCCCGTGGGAGACATCAAAGACGACCACAGGCGTAATGCAAATTAACATGTACAGCTTTCGTGATGGGCTAATTATCATGCCAATATGTAATGAAAACAAAGTACTCTTATGATCATTACATGAATTTATATATATATATATATTGTATATATATATATATATATATAATATACATAAAATATATGTAAATATACTATATATATTATATATAAATACACATTATACTGTATAGTATGCACCCCATATATATATATAAACTGTATATATATATATATATATATATATATATATATATATATATATATATATATATATATATATATATATATAGTGTACGTACATATATATATATATATATATATATATATATATATATATATATATACAGTGAGCATATATATATGTATATATATATATACATATACAGTGAGCATATATATATATATGTATATATATATAAATATATATATATATACATATACAGTGAGCATATATATATATATATATATATATATATATATATATATATGTATACAGTGAGCATATATATATATATATATATATATATATATATATATATACATACAGTGAGCATATATATATATATATATATATATATATATATATATATATGTATAATATATATATATATATATATATATATATATATATATGCCATGTTTAGATACACACATATATACTGTAAATACTTATTTACAATGATCGCTATCATTAATAACTAAAATAAAGTTAAAAATAATGAAACAATAAAACTTAAAAAGTTCACATTGCTAAAACCTCAGAAACGTGCAATCAAATCGCTGGAATATGATTAAAAACGTTCATATGGATATAACTATGCAGCACAGACACGCAAAGTTAAGGAAGCCGGACGCTGTAGAGAAGGAAACAAAAGAAAAATGAAAAAAAAAAATAGCGACTTGATTAGTATCTTCCCAGGCGACCGGTCATCCAGCGTTCTTCTCTAACGGTGCACGATAACACAATTGCGTCATTACTTCTCCCGTTAGTTTGGCATGAAATTAAAAGATACATTTGTGCCACATGCTAATGACCACGCCCATGTGCAATGATATGCCTGATTTTATATGTAGGTTTTAGAATAAATTAACATGGTTAGCATGGCCCTTGTTTTTTAATAAGGTCCGCATTATTTTTGAAATTATTAATATTATTTTTAAAATCATTATTAATATCAATTTTTAATCATTTCTATTAAATTTATTAAATTCTAAGATTTTAAACCTCTACAACTGGTCCTGGCAACCAACACCACAACTTTATCTTCCCGGCACAACGGGTTTTTAAAACAATTTTTCTTTGGATTTCACGTAATCATTATTTTAATACGTTCTGATAAAATATAGCCGCTAAAACGTTCAGTTATAGGTACATTATATCAAGATAAAAACAGAGGCACAAAGAGACTTGTAATTTAAAAAAGAAAAAAAAATCCGTAATTTTCTTTTTATTTCTAATCTGACAATTCACCCGCCGAGACATCAGACATGTCTCGTATTTATGGATCAGTATATCCGACAATAACATTCTTTTATGGTAGAATAAATTCGATCCCATAAATTCCCACCTTACATAAATTATAGTAAAACTTATGGAAGGGTAACTGTTAAGCAATGCCATGACGACGAAAGATTTCTATTCAAATTCCAGAGAGAGAGAGAGAGAGAGAGAGAGAGAGAGAGAGAGAGAGAGAGAGAGAGAGAGAGAGAGAATGCGTCAGCGCGATGAGGTATCCGGAAGCAATTTACAAAATAAGATACACCTAAGAAATGAGGATTATATGCTAGAGTCCCTCATGGGAAAACATTACTCATGCGAGTACCTATATTGTGCCTTGAAGGAAATAAAAAAAATCGGAAGTTGAAAGCAGGTAAAATGTAGACAACTTTTGATGAAGAACACAAAAATGGCAATGAAGACTTTTCTTAGACAAAGAGAAATCATAATAGATGCATGGGTCGAAAATGGTATAATTCTAGGTAGTAGGTTGGCCAGGGCACCAGCCACTTCTTGAAATACTACCGCTAGAGAGTTATGAGGTCTTTTGACTGGCCAGATGGTATTACATTGGATCCTTCTCTCTAGTTACGGTTCATTTTTCCTTTCCCTACACACATCCACACTGAATAGTCGGGCTTATTCTTTACATATTCTCCTCTGTCTTCATACACCTGACAACACAGATTACCAAACAATTCTTCTTCTCCCAAGGGGTTACTACACTAATTGTTAAGTGACCACTTTCTTCTTGGGGTAGAAGAGACTCTTTAGCTATGATAAGCTGCTCTTCTAGGAGAAGGATACTCCAGAATCAAACCATTGTTTTCTAGTCTTTGGGTAGTACTATAGCTTCTGTACCATGGTCTTCCACTGTCTTGGGTTAGAGTTCTCTTGTTGAGGGTACACTTGAGCACACTATTTTATTTTATTTCTCTTCCTCTTGTTTTGATAAAGTTTTTATATTTTATATAGGAGATATTTATTTTAATGTTGTTACTCGTCTTAAAATATTCTATTTTCCTTTTTTCCTTTCCTCACTGGGCTATTTTCCCTGTTGGAGCCTCTGGGCTTATAGCAACCTGCTTTTCCAACTAGGGTTGTAACTTAGCTAACAATAATAATAATAATAATAATAATAATAATAATAATAATAATAACTGTAGGTCGATGGACTTCTACAATACTTTCCAGGCACATCTGAGCTTGATTTCTATAAACAACAGTAATCATCTGTCATCGTAGCACTCCTCAATGATATACACCAGGCAGTACAAAAAAAAAAAAAAAAAAATAAACTATAAAATAATATTTTTTGGCAATGAAAAATTAAAAAAAAATAACCGTTGTATACAAAAAACATTCGTTTTCAGTGAAAAAAAAAACCTTGTTGTATTAGAAAAAAAATATATTCTTTTTGCACATAAAACGAAGAAACGGACATGAGTTTAAACCAAAGAACGCACTCTTCAATCCTGCTTAAAAAGGAACATCGCCAAAAAACTCCGCAAGTGCAATATTTATATGATTATCAAGGTTTTCCCGGAAATCCAGGTTCTTAAGAGGCTGAAGACTACACTCCAGTAGTCTAACCTAACAAGCATGAATTGTAACTCCACAAATGTGTAGTTATTAGAAAGAGGGAGAACATGGCGCCGGCCTTCAAAGCTCAAATACTGCACAGCATTGTTTCCAGTTAAAATGATAGACAATTTTGTTATTTCTGGTGATGTACCGTAATTTAGCTTCTTGCAGGAACAAACTTATGCTTAAAATATTATAATGGAGGACTGTAAAGAAGAGTATTCAGAGAGAGTGACCGGGAGGGCAGTAATGAAAGTGCAAGAGTCATCATAGAGCGGTAGTAGAGTGCTGTTTATCGAAGACAATTTTTTTTTTACAAAATGTGTATAGACGAAATATGAGAGAGAGAGAGAG
>NC_090768.1:6086881-6089381 GCF_036898095.1 Palaemon carinicauda
AATACCTCTTGAATTACAACACTCATGCACATCTCCCTTACCCTTATATAGTGGTACAATACATGCACAGACCCAATCTACTGGTACCATTGACAACACAAAACACACATTAAACAATCTCACCAACCATTCAAGTACAGTCACACCCCCTTCCTTCAACATCTCAGCTTTCACACCATCCATACCCGATGCTTTTCCTACTCTCGTTTCATCTAGTGCTCTCCTCACTTCCTCTATTGTAATCTCTCTCTCATTCTCATCTCCCATCACTGGCACCTCAACACCTGGAACCGCAATTATATCTGCCTCCCTATCATCCTCAACATTCAGCAAACTTTCAAAATATTCCGCCCACCTTTTCCTTGCCTCCTCTCCTTTTAACAACCTTCCATTTCCATCTTTCACTGTCTCTTCAATTCTTGCGCCGGCCTTCCTTACTCTCTTCACTTCTTTCCAAAACTTCTTCTTATTCTCTTCATATGACTGACCCAGTCCCTGACCCCACCTCAGGTCAGCTGCCCTCTTTGCCTCACGTACCTTGCGCTTTACTTCCACCTTTTGCTCTCTATATTTTTCATACTTCTCTATACTATTACTCTGCAGCCATTCTTCAAAAGCCCTCTTTTTCTCTTCCACTTTTACCTTCACTCCTTCATTCCACCATTCACTGCCCTTCCTCATGCTGCCTCCAACAACCTTCTTGCCACATACATCACTTGCAATCCCAACAAAATTTTCTTTTGCTAACTTCCACTCCTCCTCTAAATTACCAGTTTCTCTTACTCTCACCTCGTCATATGCCATTTTCAACCTTTCCTGATATTTACTTTTTACCCCCGGTTTTATTAGGTCTTCAACCCTCACTAGCTCCCTTTTACATCCACCTACTCTATTCCCCCACTCTTTTGCTACAACTAATTTTCCTTCCACCAAAAAATGATCAGACATACCGTTAGCCATACCCCTAAACACGTGCACGTCTTTCAATCTTCCAAACATTCTCTTAGCTATCAACACATAATCCATTAATGCCCTTTCTACTACTCTTCCATTTGCCACTCTTACCCATGTATACTTATTTTTATCTTTCTTTTTAAAAAAGCTAGCACTTATTACCATCTCTTGTTCAACACACATATCTACCAGTCTCTCACCACTCTCATTTTCACCTGGTACGCCATATTTCCCAATGACACCTTCTACCTCTCCAGCACCCACTCTAGCATTTAAGTCACCCATAACAACTACATAATTCCTTCTACCCAGTCCTTCTACACACCTAGTTAATTCATTCCAGAACTCATTCCGCTCTTCTTCACTTTTCTCACTACCTGGCCCATACGCACTGACAAACGCCCAACATTCCCTACCCAACCTAACCCTTACCCACATTAACCTAGATGATATCTCCTTCCATTCCACTACTTTACCTGTCATCCATTCACTCAACAATAAAGCCACACCCTCTCTCGCTCTTCCCCTTTCAATCCCAGACACTCTACCAGACATTTCACCAAACATCACTTCACCCTTTCCTTTCATCTTTGTCTCACACAAGGCCAATACATCCATCCTTCTACTTCTAAACATACTTCCAATCTCACATCTTTTACTCTCTATCGTACTACATCCACGCACATTCAAACACCCCAAAACTAGAGTGCGGGGAGCAGTCACTCTCCCCCCAGCTCCATCTCTTTGTTGCTGTCTCACAGGATACTTTTACAGGAGAGGGGGTTCCCAGCCCCCTCGTCCCGTCCCTTTTAGTCGCCTCTTACGACACGCAGGGATAACGTTGGCGCTATTCTAATTGTTTTATGCCCCCGCGGCCACAGGGGGCATAAATATATATATATAGATATAGATATATGTGTGTGTGTGTGCATAAAAATCACAGGGGAAAGTGATGCTCAGATGTAAAAGAACCACAGGGAAAATGAAAATAGGAAATATAAGATAAGTCCTGACTACTTTTGTGATACGTCTTCAGTCCTCTGACGAAGTATCACGGAACTAGTCAGGGCTTAATTATATATTTCCTATTTTCTTTTTTTCTGTGGATCTTTTGCATATATATAATATATGTATATATATATATATATATATATATATATATATATATATATATACATGTACAATTTACTTGCGAATAAATGCAAATTTAGTGTACATATTTCTATTGCTTCCATGTGAATATTCTTTTATCTCTTCCATTGACTTCAGCCTAGTCAAACATCGGTATTCGAAAAACGAAACCTCTTCTAATACTTCAGTCTGCTTGTAGGAGGCCAGGAGAAAACACATACATACATGCACACACAAGATCATCATCCAGAGAGAAACAGAGAAAGATTTTATTAATATTAACATCCTTCCATATGCAATACTATAGGTATTGTTACTAGTACCTTTCTATTTTAAACAAATGACGAAGAGAAAGTAAGAGGAGTAGCCCAGGAGAAAAGGTCGAAAGCTGCCTAATTCCACCTTTCTTATGTAG
>NC_090768.1:6099381-6119381 GCF_036898095.1 Palaemon carinicauda
GTTAATTGGCAGTGGTAAAATCCGTTTTCTTTTAAGATCACGCTTAGGAGTTTTGAAATATAACTATACTTCTTTTTGTACAAAAATCTCGTGAACTCCTGCTTAACATTATTGTTCCTGTAGTTGTGTATTCACTTTTCAACTCCTGGTATTATCAACATTATTGTACATGTAATTGTGCATTTACTTTTCAACTGGTATTATTAACATTATTATTCCTGTAGCTGTGTATTTACTTTTTAACTCCTGGTATTATTAACATTATTGTTCCTGTAGTTGTTTATTTACTTTTTAAGTAGGCGCTCTGGAAATTTTGTATATTTCTAAGATGAGCGCATGCAAAAGATGAGGCTACTGGTTAGTGACCCATCTTGACTATTACATACGGATAAGAAGTTCTCGAAGGTGGCACTAAGATTTAAAAGACAAGTCACCGACCAAACCCCTTATTAATCAAGATGCCAATTAACTCCTCTGATTTGAGATCACGCTGCCAACGGAACCCAGTCTTCACCAGCATTATAATAATTACCTTTAAGAAACCCCAAAACCGATTGCTGTTGATCGCGTATCCATCTTGTCAAAATTTACCTTAATTGAGGGTGTGGTTGGAAATTCTTAACCGTTGGAACAAAACGTAGCTTCCAGAAGCCTTGATTTGCGGTGAATTAATTTGGATAGAAGAGAAAGATTCTGGGTTTAAAGTACTCATATGGGAATTTAATAATAAAATAATCCTTAAAGCTCTACACAGATATAAATTAGGCATTAGCCTGTGTTTTATAACAAATTATATGGGTATATCAACTACAGGAGCATATTTTCATAAATTGAATTGCATTTATCATCATCATCATCATCATTATTATTATTATTATTATTATTATTATTATTATTATTCTCATCTAAGCTACAATCCTAATTAGAAAAGCAGGATACTATATAAGCCCAAGAGCTCCAAAAGGGAAAACAGCCCAGTGAGGAAAGGAAATAAGAAAACAGATAGAATAGCACGTGAATAAAGAGTAAAGATGATAAACTATGAATGAAATTAAACAAAATGTTTTAACACTTCGTGAGCCTCCGCCATGTGCCCCTGAATGGTCAGCGTTTCCAACAATAAATATATAGTCAGAGAAAAAAATGAAATTGAAAGTTTAAATCAACTGTAAGGTCTGACGAGTAATTAAAAAAAAATTATCAGTACAACATGCCCTTGACATCAAACAGTTTACCATTTAGTAATGAAACTTCTTGTAGTACTTGATATAGTTACTACAGTTGCTTTTTTGGTTGCAGTTTTAAAAAACTTAATTATACACATAATTTCTTAGTTGCATTACAGATATATACAATAGGAGTGGATTCGTAAGAGTATTACTTTTATCAGCATGTAATTACATATTTCTAGTTTTTTCGTTTTTTTTTTAATGTTACTACCTACACATTTCATTATAACTGTTTCAGCTCTCTTTATTCTGTTACTATCCAAACAATCATAACGTAAGACATTGTACATATTCTGGCATGAACCTATTTTCCATTCTTTGATTTTTTATTCTACCCTGTACATGGCTTGGACAATCATAATCGGCTTTATTTGAAATCTATTGAAAAGATATATTTCAATACGCGTGTATGTTATTGATGTCTGTATTCACAATATATTTTAGGTAAAGGAGCACAGTGGTAAAACTACCAACATATACCACCAATATAAAAGTGCATCAAAACATGTTTACCATTCAGTAACACCAGAGTATGAAAACCATACCAATCCTTGAGAATCAAAGATTTTACAGGTTCCTTTGTTACTACAATGCACTGCCAGTAATACCGTTGGTCACGAAACAGCACAAGAATGACTCACTAAAATTTATTTTGAAATTCTCATTGCGCAAAGATTGGAGTCTTGCTTTTAATATTCTCTCTACCCACATAATATTTCTAAAGGATGTATGTACCAATATTTCACGTTTTCGCGCATTCGTACACATAATTTGTGAATACAACTACGTGTTAAGTTTATCCACTAAAACCAACTTTGAAAATTAAGTACCCAATTTCTCTGAAACAGAAGTATATCAAATGATGTAAAGAGCGGAGACCTTGTTGAAAACTACAAATTAATGCCAGACTGATTAAACCGGTTGAATTTCGAGTCATTGGGCGGTATTCATAAAGAAAAAGATATGCTTATACTTGCAAAATATGAAGGAAATCCTTCTACTTGTATTCATAAAAATTTCAAGCAAAAGCTTATACTTTTAGAGCAAAAGCATATCCTTATAATCACATAAAAGTAAATGGTTATACATAAAGAAGACCCTTTGCTTCATATAAAGAGCATATGCTTCGAAAAAGCTGAGTCTGGTCAGTAGCAGACTGCAGTTCGAAGAGAAAGGTTGTTCTGTCCGATTCTCAGTGCGATGGCAGATTTTGTGGATGTGAGGCATGTTAAACAATACATGCCCCGTTTACCCACACTTGATCGTGATTTCAAGATGTTATTCCGTTTTGAAGAACAAAATGTACGGTGGCTTGCGGACATATCTTGTCCACACCTGGAATCTCGATGAAATATCAAGGTTAAGCCATAACTTGGTGATATGCATTTTACATTTGCTTTTGCATGTATAAACAGTTGGGAGAATACGAAGGCTGCTGTATTTAGGGATGTATGTATGTACAAACCGTATATATGCATGTATGTATGTATGTATGTATGTATATGTATATATATATATGTATATATGTATATGTATATATATATAAGTATATATATATATATATATATATATATATATATATATATATATGTGTGTGTGTGTGTGTGTGTACAGTACATGCAAATATACTGTATTCATATAATATATGAATATAGTTTATATATATATATATATATATATATATATATGTATATGTATGTATGTATATATATATAAATATATATATATATATATATATATATGTCTGTGTATATATATGTATATATATACATCGTATAAATATACATATATACACAGAACATTCATATACTGCAAAAGCTTATATACATGCATTATATACACATATATAAACTATATATATGTATATATATACTATATATATATATATATATATATATATATATATATATATATATATAAACTATATGTGTATATATATATATATATAAACTATATGTGTATATATATATATATATATATATATATATATATATATATATATATAAACTATATGTGTATATATATATAAACTATATGTGTATATATATATAAACTATATGTGTATATATATATATATATATATATATATATATATATAAACTATATGTGTATATATATATATATATATATATATATATATATATATCGATTCGTACCAGAAATAGATTGTTCTAAATCCCAAACCTGAAATAATTTAGCTGAAATCAACTATTTCAATTCGATTTGCTTTAAACCTCAATTACCCTTCGCCCTTCGTCCGGGTATCTTAAAGTTTCCTTCAAACTGCAAAGTTGAGTGTTTAACGTCTTCAAAACTTTTCGACTCAAATCCATAAATCAAATCACATAATATTATTATTATTATTGTTGTTGTTGTTGTTGTTGTTGTTGTTGTTGTTGTAAAACAAGAATGGAATTTTTCGCGAGTCCTAAAAGAATTCGGAAGAAAATCTTCTCGGATTTCTAAATGACTTCAGAAGAAATAGCCATAGACTTAGCATGGAATTCTGAATGCCTCCAGAACGGAATCTCAAAACGGTATCGGAAGAAAACTTTCCCGGATTTCCAAATGGCTTCAGACAAATTAGCCATAGACTTAGCATGGAATTCTGAATACCTCCAGAACGGAATCTCAAAACGTTTTCGAAAGAAAACTTTCCCGAATTTCCAAAAGTCTTCAAAGGACAGAGGCGTATACTTAACATGGATTTCTGAATGACTCCAGAACTAAAATTTCCAGGAGCAGTCCTGAACAACTCCTCCCCGAGCTTCAAATGACTTCTGAAGACCTGATCTTCATTTTTTTAAACGTAGCCTGCAACACCTCACAGTCATGTAACCAAGGAATTGCGCGTCAATAGGAGTAAGAGGAAATGAGTTGATGACTGGGAGAAGGATTTCACTTAACTCACAGAGATCGCGTTCTGGCGGAATAGGAAGCTGCCGGTAAGAATTATGTGTTACGTCTTTGGAACACCAACTACAGATGGTTTTGGTTGCTGCCGAAGTTGCCGATCGTTCGTTTTATATCGCCCAACCTATAGAAAGACACGGGATCTTCCGTTGGCAGCTGAGCTTTGAAAATCATAATGTATGCGCCTTGAAGGATCCTTTGCTTGGGCTTTTGCGACGATGTCTTATTAAAGGAGACTCTTGGAAAAAGTACGAGGCTTTGTATCGGTGCAAAAACGGATTGCGGGGAATGAGGATGGAGGCAGAATGGATGGAGGCAGAATGGTTCAACTGAACGGTGAGTGACGTGTAGTTCTTCAACAGGATTGTCCCAAAATTCGCCACTGAAGTAAGGACATATCCAGACGACATTGGTAAATATATCATGTTGCTCGCCATTTACTTTGGCATGATAGTGTATGCGGAGAAATCGATAGTATTCATCTCTTTACTCATTGCCCAGATAGGTAAAGAATAAATGCCTTCGATTTCCCTGAGGAATCTGACGAAGTAAGGACTCGCGGCACTGAAATCTGTTTTGAAATCTAGAAGGACACTGACGAACTAAGGAAAGAGACAATGAAATCTCAAAAGAAACAGATAATCTAATGAAAGATCTTGAAAACTAGAAGACAGGAGCCTCTAATGCCAGAGGTAAGACACCTAAAAATAGAGAGCCTCTAAAGCTAGAAGTAAGGCACCTCAAAATATAGATCGAAGACCCTCTAATGCTAAAACTATGGAACCTAGAAATATATGTCAAAGAACTTCTAATGCTAGAAGTGTGGGAGCTAAGGAGAGAGGTCAAAGAACTTCTAATGTTAGAGGTGTGGGAACTATAAAGAGAGGTCAAAGATCTTCTAATGCTTGAGGTAAGGGAGCTGAAAAGAGGTCAAAGAACGTCTAATGCTGGAGGTGTGGGAGCTAAAAAGAGGTCAAAGAACTTCTAATGCTAGAGGTGTGGGAGCTAGTGTGGGAGCTAAAAAGAAGTCAAAGAACTTCTAATGCTAGAGGTGTGGGAGCTAAAAAGAGGTCAAAGAACTTCTAATGCTAGAGGTGTGGGAGCTAAAAGGAGGTCAAAGAACTTCTAATGCTAGAGGTGTGGGAGCTGAAAAGAAGTCAAAGAACTTCTAATGCTAGAGGTGTGGGAGCTAAAAAGAGGTCAAAGAACTTCTAATGCTAGAGGTGTGGGAGCTAAAAAGAAGTCAAAGAACTTCTAATGCTAGAGGTGTGGGAGCTAAAAAGAGGTCAAAGAACCTCTAATGCTAGAGGTGTGGGAGGTAAAAAGAGCTCAAAGAACTTCTAATGCTAGAGGTGTGGGAGCTAAAAAGAGGTCAAAGAACCTCTAATGCTAGAGGTGTGTGTGAGCTAAAAAGAGGTCAAAGATCTTCTAATGCAAGGGGTGTGGGAGCTAAAAAGAGGTCAAAGAACTTCTAATGCAAGGGGTGTGGGAGCTAAAAAGAGGTCAAGAACTTCTAATGTAAGGGGTGTGGGAGCTAAAAAAGAGGTCAAAGAACTTCTAATGCAAGGGGTGGGGGAGCTAAAAAGAGGTCAAAGAAACTCTAATGCAAGGGGTGGGGAAGCTCAAAAGAGGTCAAAGAACTTCTAATGCAAGGGGTGGGGGAGCTAAAAAGAGGTCAAAGAACTTCTAATGCAAGGGGTGGGGAAGCTAAAAAGAGGACAAAGATCTTCTAATGCAAGGGGTGGGGGAGCTAAAAAGAGGTCAAAGAACTTCTAATGCAAGGGGTGGGGAAGCTAAAAAGAGGTTAAAGAACTTCTAATGCTAGAGGTGTGGGAGCTAAAAAGAAGTCAAAGAACTTCTAATGCTAGAGGTGTGGGAGCTAAAAAGAGGTCAAAGAACTTCTAATGCTAGAGGTGTGGGAGCTAAAAAGAGGTCAAAGAACTTCTAATGCTAGAGGTGTGGGAGCTAAAAAGAGGTCAAAGAACCTCTAATGCTAGAGGTGTGTGTGAGCTAAAAAGAGGTCAAAGATCTTCTAATGCAAGGGGTGTGGGAGCTAAAAAGAGGTCAAAGAACTTCTAATGCAAGGGGTGGGGGAGCTCAAAAGAGGTCAAGAACTTCTAATGTAAGGGGTGTGGGAGCTAAAAAAGAGGTCAAAGAACTTCTAATGCAAGGGGTGGGGGAGCTAAAAAGAGGTCAAAGAAATTCTAATGCAAGGGGTGGGAGAGCTAAAAAGAGGTCAAAGAACTTCTAATGCAAGGGGTGGGGGAGCTAAAAAGAGGTCAAAGAACTTCTAATGCAAGGGGTGGGGGAGCTAAAATGACGTCAAAGAACTTCTAATGCAAGGGGTGGGAGAGCTAAAAAGAGGTCGAAGAATTTCTAATGCAAGGTGTGGGGAAGCTAAAAAGAGGTCAAAGAACTTCTAGTGCAAGGGGTGTGGGAGCTAAAAAGAGGTCAAAGAACTTCTAATGCAAGGGGTGGTGGAGCTAAAAAGAGGTCAAAGAACTTCTAATGCAAGGGGTGGGGAAGCTAAAAAGAGGTCAAAGAACTTCTAATGCAAGGGGTGTGGGAGCTAAAAAGAGGTCAAAGAACTTCCAATGCAAGGGGTGTGTGAGCTAAAAAGAGGTCAAAGAACTTCCAATGCAAGGGGTGTGTGAGCTAAAAAGAGGTCAAAGAACTTCCAATGCAAGGGGTGGGGAAGCTAAAAAGAGGTCAAAGAACTTCTAATGCAAGGGGTGGGGAAGCTAAAAAGAGGTCAAAGAACTTCTAATGCAAGGGGTGGGGAAGCTAAAAAGAGGTCAAAGAACTTCTAATGCAAGGGGTGGGGAAGCTAAAAAGAGGTCAAAGAACTTCTAATGCAAGGGGAGGGAATGCTAAAAAGAGGTCAAAGAACTTCTAATGCAAGGGGTGGGGGAGCTAAAATGACGTCAAAGAACTTCTAATGCAAGGGGTGGGGAAGCTAAAAAGAGGTCAAAGAACTTTTAATGCAAGGGGTGGGGAAGCTAAAAAGAGGTCAAAGAACTTCTAATGCAAGGGGTGGGGAAGCTAAAAAGAGGTCAAAGAATTTCTAATGCAAGGGGTGGGGGTGCTAAAAGAGGTCAAAGAACTTCTAATGCAAGGGGTAGGGGTGCTAAAAAGAGGTCAAAGAACTTCTAATGCAAGGGGTGAGGAGCTAAAAAGAGGTCAAAGAACTTCTAATGCAAGGGGTGGGGATAGATGTCACCAGCGAGGCTTTGGGGAAGGCGCGGTGGCGTCTGTGTTCTTTCTGATGCGTAAACGTAATTATATACAAGTAAAAACAGGGCATTAAATACGTATTATAAATACTAAACTCTTTCTTATCTTGACAGCACACATGAAATCTTACAAGTTCCAACATGTAACTAAGCGCTCCCGAAACACGAGTCAACCTTTTACTTCTGCTTGGAGGATATCCTAGCAAGTAAAAGGTAATCATTATGAATATGGAAAGAAAGATTTGCTTATACTTCTACCTTTTGCTTCAGAGAATTACCTTGTACGAATATGGAAAGAAATATTTGCTTATACTTCTACCTTTTGCTTCAGAGAATTACCTTGTACTTCTACCTTTAATCATTATGAATATGGAAAGAAAGATTTGCTTATACTTCTACCTTTTGCTTCAGAGAATTACCTTGTACGAATATGGAAAAAAATATTTGCTTATACTTCTACCTTTTGCTTCAGAGAATTACCTTGTACTTCTACCTTATGCTTACAAGGATATCCTTCATTTTTATGAATACCTCCCATTGGCTTATCTATACAGCGAGTTAGAATAGAAAACATTTAGTGATAGTGGTACAGAGCCAAGACACTAAAGCGAACAATACCCAAAGTAATATATAAAGATGCTAACCTAATCAACCGTCATATGAAGGCAATGAGAGAAAGATCAAAATGGGGAGTTCAAAAACATTTTCGCTTTTAGTCGTTTACCAAAGAGTTTTCTTTATGAATGATATTTATCTTAATGTTGACACTCTTAAAATATTTTTTTTCCTTTTTTTCCTTTCCTTACTGGGTTATTTTCACTGTTGGAGCCCACTGGGCTTATAGCATCTTGCTTTTCCAACTAGAGTTGTAGCTTAGCAAGCAATAATAATAATAATAATAATAATAATAATAATAATAATAATAATAATAATAATAATAATAAATAATGTTATCAAATGTATCAAATACCAATCAAAAAACCTTATTTTCCGAATGCATCCCTAATCTGTATCCTTTGCTACCAGGAAAATTGTTTTACCTCATATAAACAAAACATGTTCCTTAAATTTTCACAAAGTTATCCATGCAAATAGGCCTCGACGGAAACAACACCTTGCAAGAGCAACACTCCGTTGAATAACAAGATAAAACTCGTGAATACTTCATCACGGGGCTGTCGTCCAACTATAACTACATAAACTAGAACCGTCACGCCTTTCCTATTCAATAGGCGTTCACTGAAGAGAAACTAATCACGTGACCCAAGAGCACGATTAAATTTCCATAATGCCCTTTCTTTTTAATCCAAATGTAAAGCCAGGAAAAAACGCCCATAAGACGCAGATTTTTTTTTTTTTTTTTTTTGGGGGGGGAAATCCATGCTTTATATTGATGTCAACTTCATTCAAGTTCCAAATGCATAAGCTAATAGTTTAGAGTTAGACGACTCAACGAGGTGGCGTGAGTTAAAAAAAAAAGGGGGGGGAGGGCAAATCACTTCTTTGTGTATTTTGTTCAATTGAATTCACCGACACAAAACAACAAATCCCATTTGTTACGACTACTGTAATAAAAGTTACACGAGTACAGTGCCTCTATTATGTGCTACTCAGGAAATTCTGCTAATAACCCCGAAAATTTCAGCAATAATATTTGACAGGTTACATATAATTGTCCTACTCTTACTATATTTTCATCTTTTTGTGTGTTATCATTCCGGCAGAGTTAGATTTCATCTTAAATATCTTAATAAATGTGTATCAATTTGTTTATATTCATGATTCTTAGCCCTAATGATTTACTTAAATGATTTCCCGAAAGATTGGCGATCTACATAAATATAATACAAAATGCACAAGTTCCTGTTTTCGTTCGCCTTCCTTCTAAATACACGTATGCATACACACACACACACATACATATATATATATATATATATATATATATATATATTATATATATATATATATATAATATATATATATATATATATATATATATATATATATATATATATATTATATATAATATGTTAAATATATAGTAATACAAAGTGAACACTTAGATTAACCCACTTCATAAACATTTAGCTAATGCTTAGAATACACATACGCATATGAAGTGATACGTGATGGAATTTCCAAGAAAACAAAAAAACGCCACACCTATGGTTATCTATTGTGCACTAAGCAAAAAGAGACCAAAAGACCCCAACTAACGTCACTATTTCCCAAACAGTTCCTTTGTTACGTGACAAAACCATGCGTAGAGGTGCCCTGAAGGACGCCTCAACCTTGTAACAGTAACGTTGTCCAACAGTCTCAACGCTGAATAAGCTGCTAATAGCGACTAAAAAGCGTTATCATAGGTATTAAGGGCAAATGTCTATCATTCATATGGATGCTTTATCGTGTGGTTAAACTGGCAAGTATACTAGCGTCGTTCATTACAAAAGTTTTTTTTTTCTCTATCAAAATATCTAACCACGAAATAGCACACCAATTCACTGCTATTTGCAAAGCAAAAAATAAAATTGTCAACCATACAGTAATATATATAATACACACACCTATATATATATATATATATATATATATATATATAGTATATATATATATATATATATATATATATATATATATGCGCTGTATAATTATGTATACTGCTCTTCGAAAAAGAATATATATATATATATATATATATATATATAATATATATATATATATATAGATAGATAGATAGATATATATATACATATATATACACATATATACACATATATACATATATACATATATATACACACACACACACACATATATAATATATATATATACTATATATATATATATATATATATATATACAGTATATATATATTTATTTATTTATTCTACGGAAAATTATGCTATATCAAGTTTACAGCGACTTCGTTTGAAACTAAAAAATATATATGACTCGCCTGATGAAAGCTTTATATACTGATGGCAAAATCTCAAATAATTGGCAAGAACAATATACCCTTAATAACCCAGCCATTAATCACAACTGCCACTTGTTGAGAGATTGCGTACACCAAGAAGTAGTAGTGCTTACAAAATGTGCTTACTAATATCAGGACTGACATCAATATACACTCTTATGCTTAATGTGTAGTAGTGTTAGCTAGGTAAATCAAAATAACCTAAATGTCTCCGGGATATTAAATGTAGGTTCTTCTATCACGCCTTTTCGAGAGAATTTAATACCGGTACCTGATTAATATCATTATCATTTATGAAAACATTTTATAATTAACCTTATGCCGGAAATATGATGAGAACTGCTTCTTTTTAATAAATGCTGACCATTCAATGTTTAGTAACTAAGGAAATCGAGATTACTTTGTTCGTAAAAATACACAATGAACACATCGCCCTATAAAACATCTGAATGCCGATGAAGATTGTTTACGATTTATAACAATACTAGAGCAAAAAGCAAGTACAGTTGGTATCATATCTAATTCATCTATATATATGTCAGATTTCACTACAATATTTCAACTGATGTATTATCACTAATAATACCATCATCATAAGGATTATTAATATTACGATTTTAAGACATGTCACAACCTTAGTTTGAAGAGCAAAATGATAATAGGTATTTTGAAAATACGATTTTAATGCAATCATTTATCATGAATGTACATCCATAAACAATATCTTTACTGTAATGCATTGCCTCTTTAAGAACCTGCAAAATAAATGATTGACTTGTTATCACTTTCAATTTGTTTTATCAACAAGGATGCATTATGAGCAAAAAATAGAATCTTATAATGAGCTAACGCATGACATCAGCAGAAATTTACAGTTTGGAAACCTCAAGATGGTGGGAATTTCATAAAACATTGAACTGCAGCTACACATAACAGATAATGAGTTAAACTACGTGTTTTGTTAGTTTATATCACCTGAGGGCCACCAAAATTAGTTCACCAGTAATAAACCATTCGTATCTGAATTCACGATCCAGAATTAATAGAAAACTACTAGAACTCTGTCCTTTTCGTAGTCTACAAAGACTCGAAGGCTTGGACTTGGCATTTTGGGTAAAAAAAAAAAAACAACTCAGACTGGTAAAAGAAAAGATCCAACCAACCATAAATCATACACAACAATTAAACATTGCTACCATATATGTAACTGTATATTCCATGCAAATATGTGCACATCGCAATTAATACAGGAACTTATTGGAAATATGCTTACAAACAAATATCCTGATAAAATTTGAGGAGAGAGAGAGAGAGAGAGAGAGAGAGAGAGAGAGAGAGAGAGAGAGAGAGAGAGAGAGAGAGAGAGAGAGAGACTTTAAAAATCCCTACATAACCGTTACTCCCATAAAATTCGAAATAAAGACTGCTTGCAAAAGGTGGTCTATCCTCAGCTGCGCCCACTCAACCTATATAAGGCTTCGCCTTGAAACTGATACCAAGGACCGAGTCACCTTAATATAATTCTTTAAAAGCAAAACAGTGCAATGAACCTTGTCGAAGACCTCTCTCTCTCTCTCTCCTCCTCTCTCTCTCTTCTCTCTCTCTCTCTCTCTCTCTCTCTCTCTCTCTCTCTCTCTCCCTCTCTCTCTCTCATATATATATATATATATATATATATATATATATATATATATATATTATATATATATATACACACTATATATATATATATATATGTGTGTGTGTATAAATATATGCATTTATATATACATATATATATATATATATATACACATTATATATATATATGTATATATATAGATAGATAGATAGATAGATAGATAGATAGATAGATAGATAGAGATACACATATAATTCTTTATAAGTAAATCAGTGCAATGACTACTCTCTCCTCTCTCTCTCCTCTCTCTCTCTCTCTCTCTCTCTCTCTCTCTCTCTCTCTCTCTCTCTCGTTTTAACTAATTGTCCGTCCAGGAACAATTTATTTTCCTTAAGGTACGTAAGGCCAAAGAGCAGAGCTGTCTTCTGTGATGCTGTGTGCCCGTTCCTTGTGATAAGTTCAAAGGTGCTTCAATTTGTGGCTCTCAGCTTGCCTAAAGCTGCCCTATTACCGTGTAAATTATGGGTCAAAATTGTTTGTGTCTATTATAAGTATTATAAGAGTAAGGTATGAACAGTGATAATTTGCATATATTTATGCAATATAACAACTCACAACAGCAGATGGTGATAATTGCTCCCGAGAGAGAGAGAGAGAGAGAGAGAGAGAGAGGAGAGAGAGAGAGAGAGAGAGAGAGAGAGAGAGAGAGAGAGAGACTATACATTATGTAGATCAATGAATTAAGGAGAAGCAGGTAGGGCGTGTTGTTCTGGGATGATAAGACAGAAGTGATTTTATCTCTATTGTAAATCGGCTTTTAACCAAATACAATGATAATAAAATCACTAATCAATTCACTTTCTATATAAGTGAGAATGACCACATCGCACATGCTTATCAAATTGATATTTCGAAGATATCGATGAGAAAATTATCAATCAAATTAATGTAAATAATTAACGTCTGTTTTAGTTTCAAAGTTAAGATCGTTCATCCTTTCCACAAGGTAAATCAAATTTCCCGTGATTAACATTCCAATCCTTTACCATCTGGTCTTAGTTTTCTGGATCTTCATTGCTCATTTGTAATTACAAAAGCGTATACCAGAACAATGAACTTCCCATTATACCCTCATGAATCGACACACTCATAACCAATTACAGACATCAAATTCACTTTTAATCTTTGAGTCCCTGTCATCTTTACACCATTAGAACACCGCCCTGAAAATCTTTCAGAAAACCAACTAAAACCTGAATTACTATTCTATTTTTACATGAATACATAACTAATTTCAAGGATTATGACATTTCAACTGATACAATAATCAGAGAGAGAGAGAGGGGAGAGAGAGAGGAGAGGAGAGAGAGAGAGAGAGAGAGAGAGGAGAGAGAGAGAGAGAGAGAGAGAGAGAGAAGAGAGAGAGAGGAGATTTTCTTGCAATGTCGTTCAACCCAAAACAAGCAAAACCAATATCTGAATTTATCCGTAAAGATAAATCACAATCCATGGAAAGTAGGTTAGCGAATGCAATCAACTAAGATTGATTGCCAAGCAAGGTATTACACAGTTATACACTTTATAGAACAAACAATTTATCATCCATGACCTGTGTGATCCTACGTAGCAAGGACAGTGGTAAGCGTAGAATCAGAACGACTGCACATCAATTACAGACATGTCAAACAGGGCCAAGTTTAAAGTGACAAAATATTAAACACTGACCAGAAAACATGTATATTGAGAAACATTTTTCATAAACAGTTCTTGTATACACAATTAAAACGAACATCATCATCATCAGCCGTTCCTAGTCCACTGCAGGACAAAGACCTCAGACATACCCTTTCACTTGCGTCTGCTTACGGTCTTTCTATGAGTTTATAACAGCAAAATTTCTTAGCTCGTCAATCCATCGTCTTCTCTTTCTTCCCCTGTTTATTTTACAAATATAACATTGTTTAATTGGTAAAATTTTAAACTAAAATAATAATTAAGAAATCTGCAAAATAACAGAAAACGATATGTCAGCAATTAATTTGCTTTTAAATCTCGAAGGTAATTAGCAACAGAATAAATAATGAATTCTAGATATCCACTCAACCGATACATGAAATATCAAAACAATTTAGGCTATCGACCTTGCAACAACGCATGATATAACAACTGTCAAAACAATGACATAACGTCTGCAATGCAAGTCAGCCCAAGAGATGAAATTGCCTATCGTTCGATTAGGTAACTTCAGCCTTGTTCAAGATCTACCCTCGCGAAAACAAACACTAAATCCAAATTATTATTATTATTATTACTATCCAAGCTACAACCCTAGTTGGAAAAGCAAGATGCTATAAGCCCAGGGGCTCCAACAGGGAAAAATGGCCCAGTGAGGAAAGGAAATAAGGAAATAAATAAATGAAGAGAACAAATTAACAATAAATCATTCTAAAAAAAGTAAACGTCAAAACATACATGTCACATATAAACTATTAACAACATCAAAAACAAATATGTCATAAATAAACTATAAAAAGACTCATGTCCGCCTGGTCAACAAAAAAGCATTTGCTCCAACTTTGAACTTTTGAAGTTCTACTGATTCAACTACCCAATTGGGAACCAGCGAAACTTTTAAGTACTGTAATCAGACCCACACCGAAACCTCTATGTATTTATGAACACAATACACAAGTCTTTAATATTTTTTCACTATAAAAAAAAAATCTATAAAAAACATGAAAACCTAACATAATAAAAAGGCATCTTATAATAGAAAAAGTCAAATTTCCAATGAGCAGAACATTTTGTAAATATTTCCTTTTCAAGTAAATCCCAATGATCAAACAATCAATTTTTTTTTCAAGAATAAACTGTTAAATTTCTTCCATGAGAAAATCCAAAACTTATTGGCACATTTTTCGCATCCAAGAATGAGATGATAATCCACGATAATAATTTTTCGTAGTCATACATATGATTAAACAAGCAAACAAATAAAATATACTTCTTTGATATAAAATAACAAAAATATTGCTATATGTTCCAGAATTATATCAATTATATTACTTCCCAAAAAGGAACCACCTATATTTAGATACATCTTCGTTATAATTGCACACAAATTTATCCCCCAAATTTGCTCTTCTATTCAAATGTCGCAGTGATTGAAAATAAAAATAATTTCCAACTCTATGAAAGTAAAAATATTTCCTTCAAATTTCAGCTGACGGATATAACACTAAGTTTTAATCATCTTAATTCTTCATAATGTACACAGCATCAAAAGCTATTGATAGTAAAAAATAGAAGTCTCTGCATCACTAGCTATTAATGATAAAAAAAATAGAATTTCCACTGCATCAAAAGCCATTAAGAATTTCCACTGCATCAAAAGCCATTAATGGTAAAAAAAATAGAATTACATGTTTCAAACATGAAAGCCTTTATTACGACAGATACTAAGAACCAATCACTGCTGTCTCAGAGGCTATACTTATTACTTTTATTGCCTAAACGCTAATGGCTAATTTCGTTTACCCACTATCCTGTTCAATTACATCAACCGTACAAATACCTCATGAATTCTTCAATGATCAGTTTAAATCATTGACCTTTTATATTCCTTTCTTCATAATACTACAATTCCATTTTAAATCTTATTAAAAAGGTAAAATAACCGTAAAAATCGCTCGCCACTATAAGGAATGTCATATAGAGAGTCAATATATCAACTTTCTGTCAATCATTAACTCTTTCACATCCTTCAAGACTTCCTCTCTATTACGTCCTCAACCTGCAATGATCTTTTAACACAGGTCTTCTTTCTCCAACTCATATCTGCGACGGAAATATAATTCGTGATTTTAATAAAGATTTATATGCAGATCAACAGGATTACCGTAAATCCTTATACATGTAATCCTTTTGCACAATGCTTGAAATCAGAGAAAATAAAAAACTGTTGACGTAACAATCTAACCGACAAAAAAAATGGACATGAAGGATTTAAGCCCATGAAATTCTAATTTCCATTTTTTACAATACTTTTCACATCGAGTTAATATTTGTTTATATTGTGCAGGCGGAACAAGGTGTAAATGTTCAGTCTTCTTTTCTTCTTTTTATAGCCTGAAATGAGAGCACACGAACCATAAAGTAAATAAACATTTACACTGACTATACATCACATATATATACATAGGAACACAGGACAAATGTAAAACATGGAGAGAGAGAGAGAGAGAGAGAGAGAGAGAGAGAGAGAGAGAGAGAGAGAGACTTAAAAGTAGGCATAAAGCCCCGGAATAAACTCTCTAGAGACTTAAAAGTAGGCATAAAGCCCCGGAATAAACTCACTCACTCACTCACTCACTCTCTCTCTCTCTCTCTCTCTCTCTCTCTCTCTCTCTCTCTCTCTCTCTCTCTCTCTCTCTCGGAAAAGTTGAAACTTTCCCTTTCCCGACTGGTATCAGCACGGTTATGTTGCAATCCCAGGTTTCCCTTCAGCCTGATAACAACTTATGCACGAATCATACCTGTCATAACATATGGTTAAAAGACAAATAGCAGTCATCCAATTCAGGACATGAAAAAAATGTCTATGGTACATGAGGTCTTTCTTATGCTCATGCTACTGCCTTTTTTATCATTATTATTAATGTAATCCCTGAAGGATCCAAGATATGAACAATTCAGAACATATGAACGCACATGAAATTAGTTTTTCTCTTTCTTTCCTTAGATCTAGAAAAATTAACTTCTTGCCTTTCTAGGGTCGCTTAACTTAAACTTGTTTAACGTTTTTACCGAGAATAAAATCTATATCGTGAAACAGTTTACATATAAATCAGGAGAAATCGTGTATTTATTCATAAACTGACTGACAGACAAAATTTTAAATCATATTCATTTACCAAAGTTTATAATGGCAATGGTAAAATGCATATCTAGGACTTCGATGTCAATGACCAAAGACGACGTAACGTCAGTTTACATAACCCAATCATATAAATCTCCCAACCTACTTCCATCTGAGAGAACAACCTTTTTACATCATTTCCCTTTCTTTCACATCCTTTCTACACTTCCCATAGCCCTTCTCTCTTCTTTTCCTGCAACAGACACTTGTCATCGCCATCATCATCATCTTCCTTTCTCTCTGATGTAACTATACAGCATCGTTCTCACGGCGAATCCCTCTTCCATTCACTCTCTACCCCGCCCCCCGGAGAAGATAACCGGAAGGATATGTTGGCGTCGCTGTAATTTTTAAGCGCTCGTAATTCATTAATTAACAGGCATGTTCTTATTGCCGCTTCTCTACATGTCGCCGACAAGACGTGTTGCAATGTGCATATAAACACACTTCCGATGCTACAATGCAGTGTATAATTTGCTGAGAAATTTATGCAGATTTTTAAAGGATTCTGTTCTCGATTTCCTTTCGATGCTGCAATCGCCCTATTTGATCATCTATTACAAATTCATTTACAAAGCTGTTCTCCACTTGTAAGAAGGAACTGAACACCTAATTGAATTCAATTTATATAATTTTATCTGATCCTATATCAAATAAACCAGATTCCGTTATCAAAAAAAAAAAAAAAAAAAAAAAAACTGCAGCAAACGTAGACCTAATTTTTAAATATACATTCGACAAAAGTCGTAGGACAGTAAATCTTAAATATTGCATCGCCAAATAAAAAAAAAAAAAATTCTACACAAATTTGGCCTTTATTACGCTGGGTCGATACAAGAAATAACTATGTTAATTACAACACAGTAAAATCATGCTAATTATAGCACTTGCTGTAAAGTTCACATATACCATCGGTTAAGAGTTGTTTACAGAAACACATTTAAGGAAGGTTAAAAAATAATTAGTCGACGAGAGGCTTCCCTAAAATTATGCCATTAAGGCAAGAAAGTAATTAAAGGTAGAAGACAGCAAATGCGGCTCGCCTTGCTCTTCAATTTGGTGAACGTTTCCCTAAAAGCCAAGCAAATTAGGGTGCAGACACCGACCAAAAATTATGTAAAGGTAGTATTTTAACATAAAAAAAATAGATGAGATGTTCTTTTAATGTGTAAGCTGAGAATACTTTAAAATGAAACGGTAGCTTCTAAATGTTAATTGGTAAATTACACGCTCTGAGTTTACATAATGAAATTACAATCAAATTCTCGATCAAAGGAACTAATATTTCAACGTTTGGATGTAATTTTATATAATTATAGAACTCGTATAGTTTTCAAGGTACATCATAGATTATCAAAATTAATATTATTATGAAAGTTATTAAAATTATTACTAATAATAATTTTAATAATTTTGATTTCAATCATAAATTTAACAATAATAATTCTAATAACGTATGACCTAATGACCTACCTTGAAAATTACAAGTATTTTAAAATTATGCAAAAATGACATACAAACATTGAAATTTTAGTTGACTAATCCAGAATAAGAGCTTCCATATTTGAAAAATCAATATGACCAATCATATGAAATTTCTGCAAGAGTTAACTACCTAGTAATTGAATTTAGTTTTCCTTTATTTCGAGATTATCAGTTCAATGTGCAATAGACTACGCAGCCAGTGCATATTGAGTCGTTCAAATGCTTCAAAATTTCCTAAACAGAACAATCATAACTAAAAACACATAGGAAACCGTATGGATGATGCTTAAAATAGCTTAGAGTAGCCGGGAACAAAAATCAAATATGGAACCAAGCAATTTCGAGAATATGTAGCAATAACCAGTTATTTTCAAAGCTTAATGAAATAATCAAATATGTGTTTATCAAATCTGGAATACTATACAGAGGGGAATTAAACAACGCTCGGGAAGGGAAAACAAAACCTTTAATAATAGCAACCTGTTAAAGTGCATGGCCAGCTGGTAACTGCTGCTTCTATACACCAAGGATAACAGCTGGTGCAACCACACCCACATCTCCCAACTCTCTCTCTCTCTCTCTCTCTCTCTCTCTCTCTCTCTCTCTCGCTCTCTCTCTCTCTCTCTCTCTCTCTCTCTCTCTCTCTCTCTCTCTCTCTCTCGACTTTGTCATTACAATCTGCAGGGAAGACGACCGGTTCATAAAAATCCCATAAAAAGAATTAGCAACAGCGAAGGTGCACTAGGAGAATTTTAACACAATGTCCTTACACGTAAGAGATTTACCTTATTACCAACTATTCATTATATGATATCCGCCTTAAATATTACAGATCTCGGCTTTAAAAAATTGCAACTACAACGCACAAACCAAGTAATCAGGGGTTAATCCCAAGTTACGTTGCAAGATGGGAACTGTTAGCGAAATATTTACCATAATCATTATCTTTAAGTACCTCAAGTGCATTGGAAATCTTTGACGTGCTGTAGATAATATTGAAATATACAAAAAAAAAAAAAAAAAAAAAAAAATATCTATGAAGTGACACATCTTTGATTCGTTATCATTGCTTAAGTAAACTGAATAAATATATATAACTATAACAAATGCAGCCGTTTCTTGTCCACTGCAGGGCAAATGCCTCAGAAATGTTCTTATTCATGTCTGAGGTTTGGCCAGTTTTTATAACCACGGTAGCCAACTGCGGATTGGTGATGGTGGGAGATTTCTGAGTGATCGCTCAAAGAACACTAACCTAGCAGGGTGGCCTTGACTACTACAGTTTTGCTGATCATGGGGATACACAAACCCTTTCACCATGTTAAGGTACCCGCCCCCCACTCAGAAAGGGATATATAATTAATGAACAAATAAATTAAATATATTTGTAGCCCATGACATTTCGTTTTGTAACGTCATCTCAATCTCGGGAGAAAATTACTGAGTTTTTCTCTCATTAGAAATTAAGGAATTTATCAAGTCACAGAACATGAGTCAATAGTAGGATGAATTTCTTCTTATTCAATAAGCAGACTGAATGACAAACTATAAAAAAAACGGTGGGAAGAAAACTTCATAATATATTTATATTCAGAATTCAACTTATGACAAGATACAA
>NC_090768.1:6124381-6134381 GCF_036898095.1 Palaemon carinicauda
AGCAAAATAGGGAAGACAGAAAGCAGGAACGGAGGTTTAGTAAACGAGCAAGAGTTTCTAGGAAAAAGTTAGGGTTGTGGTGGCCGATGTGGTAACGTCCCTGACTGGTGAACGCCAGACTGGGGTTCGAGTCCCGCTCAAACTCGTTAGTTTCTTTCATCGCTGTTATCTCACAATCCTTGTGAGTTAAGGATGGCGGGTTTGGGGGGGCCTATAGGTCTATCTGCCGAGTCATCAGCAGCCATTGCCTGGCCCTCCTTGGTCCTAGCTTGGGTGGAGAGAGGGCTTGGGCGTTGATCATATGTATACAAGGTCAATCTCTAGGGCATTGTCCTTCTTGATAGGGCAATGTCACTGCCCCTTGCCTCTGCTATGCATGAGCAGTCTTCAAACCTTAAAGCTTTAAGAGGCTGAAGGGACGCTACAAAGACCAGTAATTAATGCTTACAGTGCACCACGTGAGGTGCCCTGATGGCACTACCACCTAATTGCCTTTTTTCCTCTACCAACGTATCACGAGCGCCCCAGGTTGACCATCAAAAGAGGGACCCAGGTTCATAATCCTTTTGAGAATACCGGTGAATGGTTATTTCTGTTAGGGTTGTGGTAGCCTATTGGAAAAGTCCTTGCTTGGCAATCTGCCGAACCGGGGTTCGGATCCCGCTCGAGCTCCATAGCCTCTTGTAGTGTCTGCTTGCTGAGTCATTAGCAGCCATTGCCTGGCCCTCCCTGGTCCTAGCTCGTGTTGACATGAGAATAAATACAGATAGTTTTAAATTATTGGAACCTACTGCAGATATATGTCTACTGCAGATTCTTGGGCCTTTAGACACGTGGCCCCGAGACTATACAATAAGCTCCCATTAGGCACCCCAAAGACTGGCTTTCAAGATGAAACTGAAGACTTTCTTCATCTCTAAGTGCTTTGATATTGTGGATTTGACAACAAACGAGCAATATTTGGTTTGGAATGCCGAATGCCTTGGAATGCATATGATAAAGGTCCTGTGGAGAGTAGGGTTCCCCTACTGTATATGCCAAAAAAGTATCCCTTAAAGTAAAGTAAATAAAGAATTCTCTCAGATATTGTCATTGTCCCTTGCCTTCGCCATTCATGAGCGGGCTTTAAACCTTTAAACGTTTGCAGAACGACCAAAAAAGAAAAGAATGCAAAAATTTGGGAGGTGCCGATCTAACATTAAAATTAGGAGACATATTGTTTACAAATGTATTCTCCGATGGCATTTTCCATGCTTGGACGTAGGACGACTTCGTCATCTACCTTCATTCTTCAAGAGAAGAAAAAATCCCGTAACATAAACGTCGGCACCGACAGCGAAAACCAAACATGAACAAGGAGAAACACCTCCGCTTACCTCTGTTTAGATGCGAGATAACCCGAATCTGTAGTCCTCAGCCGAAATAAGTTACTGAAATCCCCAAAATATTTTGTTGTGGGAGAACCAGTGTTTTCAACCACAACCTCTCGGGGCAATTTTAGTTGTTACCAAGGCAAAAACCGGCGGTTGGCGTGAGATCGAATATAAGAGGCAATCTGGATGCCACTTATAAGTTTACTTTAAGGGCTGTTTTCCTGCTCCTACCAAACATGGAAACCCTGTGCTCTACAGGACCTAAATGATATGTTAGTCGTATACAGTCTTAAGTATATAGAGAATCACAGTATTCCACCTTAATTGTCAACTCTACACTGTTAAAAAAAAACCGTAATTTTAATGGGAAAATCTCCGTAAAAATATACTGTTCTTAGTCGTATTTCAGTAAAATACGGGTGACCGTAATTTTACCATACTTTGTTATTATCTTGATCGGGTTGGTGGCCGTAATATCACTCATTTACCTCAATATATCCGTTTTTAAAACTGTAAAATTCTTGGAATAAAAGTTGCCAGACATTTACCGTTTTTTAAATGCCAATTTTTAACAGTGTACATTATCAAAACATTTAGAAAAAGTCTTCAGTTTCTTCTTTAAAATTTCTAGTGGGAGCTTGCAGAATAGTCTTGGGGCCGTATATTTGAAAGCTCTAGAATCTACAGTAAACATACACTTGGTTTCAATAATTTGAAACCACCTATAATTATTCTCGTGTCGACACCACTTGAAGGCTGCAAGATATGTATAGCAAATTCTGCTAAATATTTGGACGTCGGGTTCTTAATATAATATTGCACCATTATAAAAAAAAAAAAAAACTTTCATAGCTAAAATTAAAATAATTCTTCAGGAGCATCACAAACCCTTAAAAACAGATAAATAGTAATATACTTTTGAAATATTAAAAACTTTAGTACCAATAGTTTAGTCAAGTCAAAATCAAAAGATATTGATTTAATAACATCCCAACCCTTGTCATTGGTACAGAAAAACTTCATAGATTTACTTTGAAATAATCAAACCAAAACAAAAGGAATGTATAAATGGAAAGCTTTAAATTACTTCCAATTTGCCAACTCACAAACACACTAGAGCATAATCGGTACAAGCAGGATTTAATACGGTATACAGTTCATACATTTCATTTGTACGCTTTGCAACATAAAAATCAAACTACAATTTGACATGGCATAAACCACATCACTACATATCTTTTGCCTCTTTTAAAAGAAATAATTTACAAATAAAACATTACAAACCAATAAGCGATATAGGCATATCGAAAAAAAGACAAGATTACCAAGAGTTTTGATAGCCTATTGGAAATGACCCTATCTGGCGATCTGCTGAACGGGAATTCGAGATCCACCCAAGCTCGATAGTTTCTTGAAGTGTCTGTAACCTTACCATCTTTGTGAGCTAAGGATGGGGGATTTGGGAAAGACTATAGGTCTACCTACAGCTATTATCTGGTCCTAGCTTGGGTGGAGAGGTGGGTTGGGTGCTGATCATATGTATACATGGTTATTCTCTAGGCCATAGTGCATTATCACTGTCCCCTACTTCTGTCATTCATGAACAGCCTTTAAAACTTTAAAAGGACAAAAATATAAAATCTTCCCACGTCCGCATGCAGTTCGACTATGGGTGAAATCTGGTAGCAAGTCCAATTCTAACCAGGTAGATTATTCCAAAAAGCATTTTGTCATCCGATTCAATAACAAAGTTGTGCAAAGAACGAGAAAGTCACTGGTTTGCAATGAATTACTACAAATAAGAAAAAAATACTACTAATAATAATATTCTCAATAAAGAGAAAAATGGTGAAGGCAATCTGTTTTATATAATGAGATAAAAAATATGAAGGTATTCATTAATTCTATAAGGATAAAAAGATACATTCTTAACTTAATATCACAAGGATAATAAAACAGATATACATGATCAAATCGAGCTTTAACTATTGCATATTAACAATGAACAATACAAATTCACAAGCAGGCAATCTTTCTATAAAGATAAAACGAAAATTCAGTTGTTTAAAAAAATACTACTACAAGCTTTCGACTCCTAAAGGCCCAGTCAGGATATAGAAACCTTAGAATTAAGTAAAAGAGAAATATTTTAAAATAGTATTATGAACATGACTATATACAGATCAGTAGTGATGATTTTGAAAATAAAATCATAGACAAAAATAAAGGGAAAGCTAAAAAAAGCAAACTTGGTCCTCATATTAAACCTGCGAGACACACCGTTGGAAAAAAAAAAAATTGAATACCACATTGACAATAAAAAGTTACTCTATGGTACCCACACAAATTCATGATTAAATTCTAAATGATCCCTAAGAAACTTAAGCTAAAATATATGCAAAAATATTCTTTATCAAGCGCTTTACATCATCACAATCAAGAGACTTAATTCCTTTGAGGAGTGGAAATGTGAATGCTACTTAACTATAAGCAATTTCTGCCCTAAATTTTAAAAATTTAGTATCTAAAAAAATACTTCCACACTAACAAAATTAATAAAACATTCTTTCTACATTTCCTTAATCACATAAAGTTGACAGAAACATCAACATCCACGCATAATATACATTGACCAATAGAGCGGCCCCCTAAAAAAAAAAAAAACATGTTTGGTGCAATCGGCAGGACACCGCCAGGTGCAGGCGTCCAGTAATTAATAGTGTACTCGTGTCCCTCGCCTCGGGAGGCGCATAAATCATTCAAGAACGAGCGAAGCATTCAAGATTTCCCATCGCCGTTTTATTCAGGGGGGATTCTACGATCGGCTTTACAGCCCCAGCAGCGAGCAAATTGCTTGCATTATGAAGCACCTTTCGTTTACTTGCCATGGTTCTGATAATAAATGAATGTTACGTTTAATCTCGGCATTCGTCTTCTGACAGCATTATCATTTGCTTGATGTGGCACAAGCTGAGATTATATACTGGTGGAAAACCTACTAGATACTAAGAAAAATGGTGGGAAAACTAACAGAATATAGTTAAGAGATATCCTGGTACAAAATCTACTGGTTACGAAGAAAAATGGTTGAAAACTAACAGAAAAATCATAAGAGATTATATCCCAGTATAAAACATACTAGATACCAAGAAAAATGGTGTGAAAACTAACAGATTATTCATAAGAGATTATGTCCTAGTACAAATACTACTAGATACCATGAAAAATTGTGAGAAAACTAACATAATATATTAGAGAGATTATATTCTAGTACAAAACCTACTAGATACCATGAAAAATTGGGAGAAAACTTACAGAATATTTTTAAGAGATCAAGATTATATTCTGGTACCAAACCATGAAAAATGGTGGAAAAACTAACTCATGAGATTATATTCTGGTACCAAACCATGAAAAATGGTGGGAAAACTAACTCATGAGACTATATTCTGGTACAAAACCATGAAAAATGGTGGGAAAACTAACTCATGAGATTATATTCTGGTACAAAACCATGAAAAATGGTGGGAAAACTAACTCATGAGACTATATTCTGGTACAAAACCATGAAAAATGGTGGGAAAACTAACTCATGAGATTATATTCTGGTACAAAACCATGAAAAATGGTGGAAAAACTAACTCATGAAATTATATTCTGGTACAAAACCATGAAAAATGGTGGGAAAACTAACTCGAGATTATATTCTGGTACAAAACCATGAAAAATGGTGGGAAAATTAACTCATGAGATTATATTCTGGTACAAAACCATGAAAAATGGTGGGAAAACTAACTCATGAGATTATATTCTGGTACAAAACCATGAAAAATGGTGGGAAAACTAACAGAATATTAAGGATGTAACAATTCATTTCTAGCGACTATTGAAAAATACCATCTCTTTAAATCCCGTTCAAAAGCAGTGGCATTTAATCACCAGGTCTTTCGTAATATCCACGGGCTATTAGCATACTGAGTGGGGCGATTCCACGGACGTCAATAATTGATCAACTTGCGAGAAGACTCTTGATAAGAATACTCGGGGTATATCCTCTTGAATTTAAAGTGGATACGCTTTACTTTGCTTCGTGCATGATAAGAAAAAGGCTAACGACTGTGCCCCAGGGCAACGGAAGAAAAGATAAACGAGTGCTTATGAAATAAGTTTTGTTAAAAGCTTGTAAAGCAAATATATTTAAGGTATAAAAAGCTTGTAAAGCTAATATATTTAATGTGTGAAAAGCTTGTAAAGCCAATACATTTAAGGTGTGAAAAGCTTGTATGATATATATATATATATATATATATATATATATATATATATATATATATATATATATATATATATATAAGGCTAACGACTGTGCCCCAGGGCAACGGAAGAAAAGATAAACGAGGGCTTATGAAATAAGCTTTGTTAAAAGCTTGTAAAGCAAATATATTTAAGGTATAAAAAGCTTGTAAAGCCAATATATTTAATATGTGAAAAGCTTGTAAAGCTAATATATTTAATGTGTGAAAAGCTTGTAAAGCCAATACATTTAAGGTGTGAAAAGCTTGTATGATATATATATATATATATATATATGTATATATATATATATATATATATATATATATAAGGCTAACGACTGTGCCCCAGGGCAACGGAAGAAAAGATAAACGAGTGCTTATGAAATAAGTTTTGTTAAAAGCTTGTAAAGCAAATATATTTAAGGTATAAAAAGCTTGTAAAGCTAATATATTTAATGTGTGAAAAGCTTGTAAAGCCAATACATTTAAGGTGTGAAAAGCTTGTATGATATATATATATATATATACATATATATATATATATATATATATATATATATATATATATATATATATATATATATATATATAAGGCTAACGACTGTGCCCCAGGGCAACGGAAGAAAAGATAAACGAGGGCTTATGAAATAAGCTTTGTTAAAAGCTTGTAAAGCAAATATATTTAAGGTATAAAAAGCTTGTAAAGCCAATATATTTAATATGTGAAAAGCTTGTAAAGCTAATATATTTAATGTGTGAAAAGCTTGTAAAGCCAATACATTTAAGGTGTGAAAAGCTTGTATGATATATATATATATATATATATATATATATATATATATATATATATATATATATATATAAGGCTAACGACTGTGCCCCAGGGCAACGGAAGAAAAGATAAACGAGGGCTTATGAAATAAGCTTTGTTAAAAGCTTGTAAAGCAAATATATTTAAGGTATAAAAAGCTTGTAAAGCCAATATATTTGATATGTGAAAAGCTTGTAAATCCAATATATTTAATGCGTGAAAAGCTTGTAAAGCAAATACATTTAAGATGTGAAAAGCTTGTAAAGCAAATACATTTAAGATGTGAAAAGCTTGTACAGCAAACATATTTAAGGTGTGAAAAGCTTGTAAAGCAAATACATTTAAGGTGTGAAAAGCTTGTACAGCAAATATATTTAAGGAATAAAAATCTTGTAAAGCAAATATATTTAAGGAATAAAAAGCTTGTAAAGCAAATATATTTAATGTGTGAAAAGCTTGTAAAGCCAATATATTTAAGGTATAAAAAGCTTGTAAAGCAAATATATTTAATGTGTGAAAAGCTTGTAAAGCAAATACATTTGAGGTGTGAAAAGCTTGTAAAGCAAATACATTTAAGGTGAAAAGCTTGTAAAGCAAATATATTTAAAGTGTGAAAAGCTTATAAAGCAAATATATTTAATGTGAAAAGCTTGTAAAGCAAATATATTCAATGTGAAAAGCTCGTAAAGCAAATATATTTAATGTGAAAAGCTTATAAAGCAAATATATTTAATGTGAAAAGCTTGTAAAGCAAATATATTTATTGTGTGAAAAGCTTGTACAGCAAATACATTTAAGGTGTGAAAAGCTTGTAAAGCAAATACATTTAAAGTGTGAAAAGTTTGTAAAGCAAATATATTTAAAGTGTGAAAAGCTTGTAAAGCCAATATATTTAATGTGTGAAAAGCTTGTAAAGCCAATATATTTAATGTGTAAAAAGCTTGTAAAGCAAATACATTTAAGGTGTGAAAAGCTTGTACAGCAAACATTTAAGGTGTGAAAAGCTTGTAAAGCAAATATATTTAAAGTGTGAAAAGCTTATAAAGCAAATATATTTAATGTGAAAAGCTTGTAAAGCAAATATATTTATTGTGTGAAAAACTTGTACAGCAAATACATTTAAGGTATGAAAAGCTTGTAAAGCAAATACATTAAAAGTGTGAAAAGCTTGTAAAGCAAATACATTTAAAGTGTGAAAAGCTTGTAAAGCAAATATATTTAAAGTGTGAAAAGCTTGTAAAGCAAATATATTTAATATGTGAAAAGCTTGTAAAGCAAATATATTTAAGGTGTGAAAAGCTTGTACAGCAAACATATTTAAGGTGTGAAAAGCTTGTACAGCAAATAATATAATATTAAATTTGTGAAAAGTTTGTAAGAACAAAATAATGTGTGAAAAGCTTGTAAAGCAAAAATATTCAATTTGCGAAAAGCTTGTAAAGCAAATATATCCAATTTATGTAAAGCTTATAAACCAAATACATCCAATTTGTGAACAACCTGTAAATCAAATAATTTCATTTGTATAAAGCTTGTAAAGCAAATATATTTAATTTGTGAAAGCTTGTAAAACAAATAAATTTAATAACAAATATTGTCTATTAACAAAAAATATCACACACTAAAGAAATTAAATGAAGACCGAGTCACAACCGGAGTACTGAATGTAAGCAACATATAAGCCAGACGTTCATCTAGTCTCTTAATACACACCTTAATCTTTCCCAAAAAGGTTAGACAAGTCATCAAAGCTGGTGGCCTTGATTCATCCATTTTGAAAAGAACTGCATTTATGTCGAACAAAATACTCAAGGAAATACGTTAGCCTTTGTTTAAAGCGACTTTGTAATTATGCAAAAGAAAAGGCATTACTATTTGAAGAATACAACACATGAAAATTTACTGGAACATGTTCGCGTACAATACAGGCATTTGTACATTTAAATGACGCCTGGAATACTGTTGATAAGCCAAGCTTATAACAGCTTTTAATAATTAATTGTATTCCACTCTTAATAGGGATAGATTAATCCGAGGGAAAATGTTACAGTAATTTGTATTTCGAATGAAAAAATATATACAGTTCATTATTAGCTCAAAAGTGAGAAAACCTAAAAGGTCAATGCATGTATGCATACCTGTCCACCTATATTTCTCTTCTGTGTCAGTTGATGGACAAGTGATTACTACGAAATACTTTACCGACGAAAAATCTGTCCTGTCGTAAGGGTGTAAGAATACTACCACCATATCCTGCGTGCCGTAGAAAGCTACTAAAAGGACAGCTGCTGCCTTGCACTCTTGATTTTTAACAAAAGGCAAGGCCTACTTCTAATATCTGTGGAATGTAATGCCTTGCAATTGGACTATTAAGTCAAAGGGTAGGCCCACTGTGGTTGGTGACTGCAAGGGCATGCAGTCGCAAAAACCCTTTACCAAATCATAAACCATGTCTGATGCAACCGACCCCTCAGTGTAGGGACAACGGTGGGAAAGAATGGTTTACTAACGAAAAATAAAATTAACCGATTCAATAAATATAGCATACTATATATGCGTTCTTTTTATTCATATTGAATAACTTTCCTTCCCTTTCAAAATTTATATAACACAATTTGGGTGGCATGAAAATCATATCGTTTGTTCGAGAACAGATAGGATGGTCATTACATTGATTAAACGCCCTTGACATACGATCGGGGAAAAAAAATTACGAACAGTAATCAACGAAAAGCAAACCACTGGGAGGTTTAAATAATTTGTAAAGAAAGAAGATAAGTTATTGTGTAATGGGAAAAAAAAACCTGTCTGGATAAGAATAATAAAATAAGACAAATTTAAAGGGAAAAAAATTATCGCATAAAACCATGTGAATTCTGTTTTATATCTAAAGTGCTCGAGCATACAATAAAAATGTGAAAACCGATTATAAAAGCCTTGGCATACCAATCAAAGCTGCTAATATTAACAGCCAGTCTAATAAACATACTTCCATGCAACTCTGGTAAAATCCAATCATTAACTATCAAAATAGGGAATAGCTATAGGTAGTTGTAATACGAATACGAAAATTAACCATGGTACTGAAATGTCTTTGGATAGTAGTTACACTGCTTTTAGATGTAGGTATAAAAATCGCTATAATATTAATTAGTATATATGAGTTTTGTTTCACTACGAAAGGAACAACCGTAGTAATTCAGCGTTTTATGACTATCAGTCGGTTATGATAAAAATATCTACTGAAATCAGATAACAAATCCGATAAAAATACACCATAGATTAGGATATTTACAGCCTGAAATAAAGATATAAACATAAAAGCCATCGGATAAACTTAGTTTTACAATCTCATTCATCAAATAATTGATCAAAGCCTGCCGTATCGGATTCAAAATGTGGGTAGGAGTCAGCTGAAAGTTAGAAATTATTGGAGATTCCTAGGTCGCTAATAAGTGCCAGAGGCAAGGGACAGTGACAATGGCCTAGCAGGACAATCTCCTAGAGACTGATCATATATA
>NC_090768.1:6141881-6144381 GCF_036898095.1 Palaemon carinicauda
ACCTTGAAATATGGTGATTGTATCCTTATAATCCCCAGTAGTGATGGAAATTAATGCTAAAATACTACAATTAAAAATACTGTATATTACATTCTAAGAAACTTTAAATTGACTGCAGCATAATAGTAAGTAATCAACTTTAATCAAAGATTGTAGCACGTGATTTCCTAACATTTTCGTCAAAAATTGTAAAACCAAGTGTGTAAAACTAACGCCATGTCGAGGGGAAATAGTCCTATCCAGAGAAATAAAATAAAAGTGGGTCAGTAAACTCAATGTATCTATGTAACTTTTATACATGAATTATGAAAAACCAAACACTATTCCTTATTGCCTGAAATAAGTAAAATTTTTACAGTAGTTCTCGGCGGCAGTTCACTACAATCATGTTACCTTCAATTACAATAGAACAAAAAGCCTTGGGTCACTCCTGTTATACGTAATTGGTAATGGGAATGAAAATTATTAACTACCCATTGATGAAATAAAACATATCTTCACCCATTTTCAAGTGAACATGAACCATCTGGGAAATCAAAGTAAGTCTGCCATAAAAAAAGAAAAAAAAATTGGGAAACCTGTTCCTTGTGTCTACTGTATGCTGCTTGTTCAGGGGGTGAATGACTGAGCACCCAGTAATGACCAGGGGTTTGGGGAGTAACGAATACCTCCCATTCATATAATCCTGTGGAACTTAGCATCTACGGCGTTTGTTTTATTTCCTTTTATAGAGCAGAATGACTAATGGGAAAAAATACAGTAAAAAGTTTTCAGAAGAGAAACAATTATTTCTGGATATTACTTTTTATTTAAGAAATCTAACTAAAGGTTCCTTAATGTATTTACGATAACATGTGTTTAATTTGGGAAGAAATTATTCCCTATCAAAAGTCCATTCTTTTTGTTGCAATTAGCTACACGCTGCTGAGTATTTTCTCAGAGTTCGTCCCTACAATTAGCGATACCTGGTGTAAAAAAAAAAAAAAAAAATTAGACAGGACTCGCTAATGGGTATTGTTGCATTTTAGTCAAGACCTTGGTTTTAGACAAAATGTATCGTGATAAGGGATCCTGATTCTTAATTTCTCTCAGTTAACTAAAAAGAAAATCAAACACCATGATCCCAGCTAAACCTGACCTTGTCATTTGCAACCGCAAACACACAGTATATATATATATATATATATATATATATATATATATATATATATATATATATATATATATATATATATATATATATATATATATCACGGCAAACCCCTGAACAGAGGATGAACTACTGTATACTATCGCGAGGTGATCTTTAAAGACTAATATATCACCAAACCAAGAATACGAGTCCGCATTTAGTCTGCATTTCTGTGGCTCATTTTAAAGGAGTCAACCTTGCAATTTAAAGCAATAAATCTAACTAATATGTGCTCTGCCATTTGCCAATTATTTCATGCATAATTTGGTCATTACCAAACAATACTTAACTTTCAGGGCTCTTTTCCTGGCCCTATTACACGGGGAAACCTTACGTACTAAAGGAACCTACATGCTCTTTTTATCGTATGCAGTCTACTTATAAAGAGTATCAAACAGCGTAATCCGCGTTAGTTGTCGTATCCGGTCAAATCACCTAATATCTAAAGCCAAGTCTCTACTTACTTTACTTTAAGGGCTGCTTTTCCGGTCCTGTACAACAGGAGAACCTATTCTCCACAGGACCTCAACGGTTATTTTATCGTTCGTTCGAAAGCTTTCAACATTTCACATCACGTATTGCTCGCTGTTAAATCGTCACTATCGATGCACTCGGAATAAGAAAGTCTTCAGTTTCCTTTCAGCCTTAATATCGGAGTGACAAGCCGGGGCTAGTCACTTGGATTCATTTACATTTGATTTCTGTGTAGATATCCATGCATTAACTATGTTTTTGTTTGTTTGTGATCTTTGTTTAGGTCAATGTAATACTAATGGCGAAAGATTTCACGACAGACTGCAGTCGGCATAAAAATTCTCCCTTTGTCGACAATACGAAACACACATATATATATATATATATATATATATATATATATATATATATATATATATATATATATATATCATATATATATCATATATATACATATATATATACACAGTATATATATATATATATATATATATATATATATATATATATATATATATATATATATATATATATAAAATGTGTGTGAACTAATAAATCGACATTTTCTAGGCACTTAATAAGTTAAGCCTTCAGTTTCTTCTTGAAAACCTTAACGTCCTCAAGTCTTTCCCATGTTTGCTGGTGGCTTGTTGTACAACGCACATTTGAAAGCTCTGTCTAGAACCTACACTATGCATATATTTTGATTCCAATAACTTGAAACCGTCTGTAACTATTCTCATGTTGACAGGTTTCATTGGCAGCACGATGTGTAGCAACTCTTCAACTATTTTCGATATCCGGCTCTAATAACGATGAATTATTTATTACAAT
>NC_090768.1:6149381-6231881 GCF_036898095.1 Palaemon carinicauda
GAAAAAACATGACTCAATTTACATTTATTTCGGGTGGTTTCAATGCTGACGACCGTGCTAGGCGGTATATCTTAACAATGCACAATTGCCAACGGTTATACTCGTATAAGCAGATGAGCAACTTGGTGGAGTAATGAGAGGTTTGGGTGTGGAGGAAATGTCCCCCTAAATCTCAATGAAGTCACTGGCAGCAGGGTGATGGATTGGGTTTCAGGCAAACAACAAACTGTCTCTTCGGCTTTTACTCTTGATGCCTGGTGGTTAATCTTACTAAAATTAGTATAAGACTGGCAGGGGTCACTTGCCTTAGATAGGCACTGTGCATCACAAAGAACTGGCTATCCTTTGATGTATGTAGCCAATGTATCCTCTATGGATTTAGTCAGTCATGGAAAGAGAAGATGACAGAATGGCCCCCAGTCTCGGGTGTAGCAGGGTGCTAAGAATCTTCCACTTCAAAAATACTAAAGAAAAATTGAAAAGTAATTGGAATGTTAGAACCATGAATCAGATTAGGAAGCTACAACAAGTAGGAAGTGAATTTATAAAACATTGTTTGGATATCTTGGCCCTAAGTGAAACACGTAAGGGGATTGTTAAGGAAACTTTAGACCAAGGCAATATATATATATATCTACTCAGGAAGATCAGGTGGAGTTGGAAGAGGAGTAGTAGGAATGATGATGAAACCAAGAACAGAAAAGCCATTAACTGAGTGGAGAGCTGTAAATAGTAGATTGTTACTAGCAAAGTTCAAATCAAAGCAGAGCAATATGAGTGTTATAGTTTGCTATGCCCCAACAAATGATTCCCCTGAAGAAAAGAAAGATGAATACTATGAAGAACCGCAGAGGGTAATAGATATATGAAAAATGTGATTGGCAACTTCAATGCTAAAGTTGGAAGAAATAATCAAAGGATAGAGAATGTGATGGGTGTCGAGGGTCTTGGCAAAGTTGCAAATGAAAATGGGGCACATTTCATAAGTTTCTGTTCAGTAAACAATTTTATCATTGGAGGTACTCTTTTTCAACACAAAAACAATCACAAGTATATTATGGACTTCACCATGTGGCAATTAAAAAAATCAGATAGATCACATTGCCATTAATGAAGAGAGAAGGAGGACTCTGAGAAATGTAAGAAGCTATAAAGGTGCATATATTGGTAGTGATCACCAGCTCTTCATTGCCACACTGAAATTAAAACTGAAAGCACCCAACAGAAAGATGGATAGAATACCTAGGTTTGATACAATTAAGCTTCTAGAAGAGCACAGATAAACATTTGCAATTGAATGCAGGAATCAATTTGCTGTCTAACAGACTTTAAGAGACGAAGAGCAGACAAACAAATCGTCTTTCTTTGAACTTAGTGATCAAAACATTTTGACTTTAGCTCGATACATTGTGGGTGCGAGCGCTTATGGAGTACCACTCGATTCTGGTCGTATTATAAATACATTTCTCCACAAATCAAAATAAAAGTAGGTATTGTTGGCAGGCATATGTTGAACGATAATTCATAAAATAATTTCATTACTATGTAATTTTTTTCCTAGGAGTTCTACATGTCATACTTTTGATAACTTGTGCATCATATTTAACCTTAATTTGCTTAATAGATTCTTTAGTGTAGCAAAAAAGTAGTATTGAGCTACAAACTAGTTGCCAGCTAGAAATTTTTAGCTAAACTCAGAAATAACGGGAGGGGGGGTATCACCTATGATGGTTACCTACCTGGAACAATCACTGCAATATTTTACTCAGGTGATGTGATACATAAAATAATGAGATTTTACTAAGACAGTTAATAACACCAGATGTAGTGGAACACTTACCTTCTATTGCCTCTTGACCATCCTTTCCATATCTCATCTGCTAGGTTTGGGTTTCAATGCCTCATATGATGGTTAATTAACTTTTATGTTGCAACTCACCAGTAAAAACCTTTTACTTTCTCCCCAAGTCTTTAACTACTTACAACTAACCCAATGAAGAAAAGAAAACAAGTGAATCACATGAACCTTTATTCCTGTCCTGCACAGCCCAAAGGGTTCTCTGAGTGAAACTGGAAACTTCTGTTTCACACCTTCCATCCTAATTTGTGATTTCAACACCATGTGATTGAGGGAGTTATGCAGAAACAAAAAGCTCTTTAACATGAAAAATTAGTTCACAAATGCTTGTCAGTTATCTATGTAGTGCCCACGGCCAACCCCTCATCTCTTGCAGTTTCACATCTAGCCTATATGAGTAATGAGGAGTACTTTGCACCTAACTATGAGTACACTGGGGTGTGTGAAAAATTCTTATTAAAGCTTTTGTCTAGTGACTGGTGATATTTGAGACCACAAATGTTGGGTCTGTATGATTAATAGGTTGCATATCTTTAAAGCTCAATGTTCATACTATGACATACAGATTCCACTTTCTTCATCTGCCAAGATATACCACATCAATCCCTTTAGTTCACTTTGCTTATAATGTACATCTTGAACACTACTATACTTGGGGAAGGAGATAAGTACGCCTTACCTGCAGCTTGTCCCAAGGGCATGTCAGAGTCATCACCCTTCTTTGGGTTACTGTCTGAGGAAGATAGAGAAGGAGCAAAAGCTTGAGTACCAGAGGGCAAGAAGTGAGTCGGTGAACTTCTTTGATTCCTAGGAAGACACCGAAGGCAAAGAATCTGCTTAGCATTCTTCCCCCTCCAGCTGTATTCTGACCACTGCAAAGATGGCCAATCCCTACACTATTCACAAGGGTATGACTGCACACAGTCATGCCCTTGCAAATGGGCAAAAAAGAATGAGCATCAACCTCAGTCTTCCTCACGAACCTACTGCACTTGCGGCTATGGATAACTGGGAAGGCTCACATGCTTTTACCTGGATTCTCCATGGCCAGTTAAGCTCAATCACTAAAAGAGAAAATTGAATAACAAAAGACAGCCAGGATTTATTAGCACTGACTGAATGTTAAAGTGTCTACTCAGTGTGTTGACAGGGGAGTGGGCTTCCCAGCCACTCAATAGTAACTAACAACTTGTTCAAAATTTTAACTGAATTTCAGTTTCGCTGAAATCACTCTCTCATTAATGGACAAAGGTTTGTTTTCATATAGGAACAAATGGTGATGCATCAGTAGGAAACAAGTAGATAGATTGTTTGTCTGAAGATACTGCAGCACATATTAAAGAGTTAGAGCCATCAGTATACTATATGTCGCATAATGAGGTAATTTTCTTTGAATATGTTCCTGGATATTGCTTAAGGTGATTTTTGTATAATTGTATTTCTTTAATATATAAAAAAGATGTATCATATTCTTACCTTGTTCATGATCCAACATGGAGGAAAATGAGATGGTTAATGAGGGTTCATCGTGAAGTTTGCATATTGTAATAGCCTATTCACTCTAACTGGAAATGGAGGTTACATTTGTTTATAAATAAATCATACTGACTGAAGGGATACTTTGTTGGAGAATTGGTGACTAAAATCTCCAAGACAATTCTCCTTGTTACAAAATCTTGAAGCAAGAACAATAGTGGCTGACCACTTCAGATAAAACTGAGCTATTTAGGGAAATATTAGATCCGAGGTAAGTAAAAATGTCTAATAGCTTTAAATACTGGTTATGGAATTTGCACATAAAAAGACAAATTTCACAGGATTTTACAAAAATCAACCAAAAACCTTTTCTCTTGTGCTTCTGTACAATATGCAAACGTAATTACTTTCATGGGTTATTTATATGAAAATACAAGGATTACTATAACCTAAAGTAAAAATGACAGAAGCCTACTAAATTTTTTTATTAATATAGTAATAACATATCAATTGGCTTCTTGTACCTTCTTTGACTTCTTCTTTTTCTTCTTTTCTCCATCAGCATTCCATCTTGGGTCTAGTCTCTGCTTTTTGGTAACTATTTCAGTATATTTTCGCTTCTGATAGCTGAAAAGAAAGACCTTTTTCACCATACAATTCTTAAAAGGATAATAATAAGCCCCTACTACAGCTATAACAGCAGTTTTGTTAATTCAAAAGCATGAGATGAAAAAATTGAGAGTAAATTTCTTATTCCTGATCTGGATATTGATCTCTGGCAATGTCGTTCAGTTAACTCTTTCTGTATGTTGCATATGATTTTTCATAATTCTGACCATCATTTGCATTTAGATATTCCCAGACTGTACCCTCTTGTATGTATTACTACAGTCAATTTATTTTAGCAAGGCAGATTTGCACAAACTTGCTAAAGGTGCCCTTTAAGTTCAGAGAAGTTTGCTAATAGCTGATTGGTTGGATGTATTTTTGTCCGAATACCATCATTGTTTTCAAATAATTACAAGTAATGTGAATCAAAACTTTTTTACTAACCTAAATTTCTCCATCAGATACAGTATAGGTTTTGTCAATAAATAATGTTAACGAATAAATATATTATAAAGTATTGTAAAGGTAAATCTAAATTTAATAACAACACCCGTCAAAGTCAACGGCAGGAGCTTGTTTTTGGATGCACGCTGCAAAATTTTGTCATTTTCTCATCAGACAAAACATGGGAAAGGTGTACACATCAATGTTGTCCCACCGTTATTGAAATGCATCTTGCCATAGAGCCTGAGGGTCCAGGACTGGAGCGGAAACTTTCTGTTCAGAGATGTTGCAAACAGGTCTACAGTCGGGGAACCCCACATAGTCAGGACTTTGTTGGCTATCTTACGATTCAAAGACCATTCGGAGCCTACTGTCTGAGTCGGTCTGCTCAAATTGTCCACGAGCATATTCCTCTTGTCGGGAATGAAGCGAGCTGATAAGAACACCGAATGATCTTCTGACAATCTGAGGATCTTTACTGCAAGATGGCATAGAGGTTGCGAAAAGGTACCGCCCTGTTTGTTTATATAAGCCACCACTGTGGTATTGTCGCTCTATCAACACCACAGAGTGACCTGCCAGAAACTGTTGAAACTGATGAAGAGCTAGAAAAGCTTCTCTCATCTCTAGAAGATTTATGTGCTGGTACCTTTCGGACTCTGACCAAAGGCTGGAGATTGTATGGTGCAGCAGGTGAGCCCTTGACCCTTCTTTTGATGCATCTGTGAAGAGCATCAAATCCGGAGGGGGAACGAAAAGATTCTGGCCCTGTCGAAGGTTTCCGTCTGCCATCCACCAATTCAAATCCGTCACCTAATCCTGAGTTATGGGAACTCAGGTGTCCGTTGGATCAGAGTGTTGGTTCCACACGGACTTCAGCTGCCATTACAGTGATCTTATCCTGAGGCGGCCTTTTGGAACAACACGGATGAGAGAGGTCAGATGGCCTAATAGGCTCAACCAACGAGAGGCCAGAAGAGCTTCTTTTCTGAGTAAGGGTGCAGCCACTTCCTTCAATCTGTGTACTCTTTCGTCTGATGGGAAGACTTTCTCTTTGATGGTGTCTATTATCATACCGAGGTATACCAGTCATTGAGAAGGTTGCAATAATGACTTCTCGTGATTTATCAGGATTCCCAGATCCTGACAAAACTCGAAAAGCATGTCTCGGTGACGAAGAAGGGTTGTCTCCAAGTCTGCTTGGATCAGCTATCTGAGAAGACGGAGGTCGTTCCTGTGAGCCTAAGATGACACTAGGGCAAACACTCTGGTGAATACTTGGATGAGCTGTCGTGAGACCGAAGCAAAGAACCTTGAACTGGTATGTCTTTTTCTCGTGTATAAATCTTAGATACTTCCTTGAAGACGGAGGGATTGGGATCTGGAAGTAAGCATCCTTCAGATCCAATGTGCACTAAAGTCCCTTGGACCGTGTCTGCCACCTCCATTCTGAACTGAGTCTGTTACACAAACTTGTTCAGAGGAGAGAGATTGATGACTGGTCTCCAACCTCCAGTTGCCTTTTTCACCACAAAAATTCAACTGTAGAAGCCTGGAGACCCGTCCGTAACCTCATGGAGAGCGCCTTTCTGCAGCATGGTCTGGACTTCGGCCCTGTGAGCCAGCTCCTTTGCCGATCCTTTCGCATAGAAGCTCATATGCACTGAATCCCAAGTCAGAGGAGGGAGAGATTGAATGAACGGGACGCGATACCCTAGGGCAATCACTTCAACCATCCAGAGTTCTGCCCCGTGAAGCTGCCACCTCTGCCAGCGGCGCTGTAGGTATCCTCCCACAGATTTTAGGTGAGGAGGAATGCCATTCCTAATGGGAGTGACCACCTCGGCCACCTCCCTTCTTTCCTCTGAAGGACTTGGTCCCTTTCTGGCCTTTGGATGGAAAGGGCCGGTTAGAGTCTGGAGGACCTAGAAGTTAACGAGTGAGAAGAGGAAGGAGCTTGCCGAGTCCGAGATGACTGGGAAGGTCTACCATAGGGCCTCGATGTCATGACTCTATGGAGGAGAGAATCGTTCGATGATTTCCTCCATCGCTCAGCAGCCTTCTCTATCTCTTCTGGAATGAAAAGAGAAGAACCCTCCAGGGTGGAGTTCCTCAACCGAGAGACTTCCACCTTCGACACCTGCTTGTGGAATTTCCTGATGACGGTATCCTTTCTCTTGAGTATGGCATTCATCCACAGGCTGACAACATAGTGCAACAAAAACTCAAAAGTTCGGGCACCCGACGACAGGAAAGACTCCAAAGTCTTCCTACCCATTTCCTTCGAAAAATCGTGGGAGTGGACCATGAAGCCCAAGGATCTTAACCATACATCTAGCCATGAAGCAACCTGCATGGCATACTTTCCGCCTCTCTCTATGTTCAGGAGCTCAACTGCCAAGAGGGAGGCCCTCAGAGAGGAAAGGGTTTGAGTCAGGAGGCCCTTCATTAGAGACTCTACTGAGAGGTCGAGGGACATGGTGGAATGAGATTCCTCTTCGATCTCGTAATACTGTACTTCTTTTATAAAACGAAAGGAAGTGGAAGGGATCAAGAGGAGGAACCTGCCCTCAAGGATCTGGAAGTTCCAGCTATCTGAGGGATGGATTTCCTTTCGGCAGCTGTTAAACCAGTAGACCAGGGCAAAGCGGCATTGGACCTGGAAGGCTTCTGGGTCTCGAATATTTCATCGATCACCATATCCTTCCCCTTCTGGATGGTGGAACCAGGAGTAGACAGCCTATTGATGGGCCTCATGCAAGCGAGGACCTGCCAAAAGGTGTGTTCTGACTCCCGTTTCTCTTGTTCAGAGTGATAGTTCAGACTGGTCGCCTTTAGAAGATTCTCGTCATAGGAATCCAAGGGGTCGTCCCCCTCCAGGCTCACATCCAGAGTCTGGGGTAGTTTAGGGTTGTCAACTGCATCAATAGAGGGGCCCGTCACAAAGGACCTTCTCTGTGCCTCAGCCATACGAGCTCCCCTGCCGCAACGTTCTTGGGTTTCGTCTTGGAGTCCTTTGATTCCCTACGTGCCAGATGTTCCTCCGCGGTCTTTGGAGGGGGAACTTGCAAGGTTATCGGGGCACCTGACAAAGCTTTAGCAGTAGAAGCTGAAGGCTCCTTCTCTGGAGGAAGTAAGGAAATCAGATGCTAGTCCAAAGGCACTACCTCAATCTCTTGAGGATTGAAGGGATGGAAGGTTGTTTCCCTGGCCGAACCTAAGTCTCTACTCGTCCTAGGGTGGATGATAACGGCATGAGGTGGAGTTACGCCTTTCATCTTCCTTTTCCGTCTCTTGGTTATGACCTCCCTTACCTTCACTGGAGTAAAGGGTAGAAGCTCGAGGACCTTCTGCACGCAATTGAGGTGTAGGTGATCTGCTGGCCTTGTCTGACGTAGATCTCCTTCTAGGGTCTTGGCTCCCAACGGACAAACTCGATGAGGGTTCCAAAGGAATCCTTGGGGTTGCCTTGACTGGAGCAATTGGAGGGTGTGGCAGTGGAGGAGCCACATTCAGAGACTTCAGCAGGGTGGTGAGAAAACTACTCACCCATGGAGGAAGTTCTGAACCTCTGGGCAAGCCCTGGGGTTCCCATAGAGGTCTAGGATGAGAATATCCCTTGGGGGGGACTCTAGCAGGAGCTTCAGTCGATATAGGGGATAATCGCTGAGGCAGGGGAACACATTCCTTTGAAGCACAAGGAATGTCCGGTGACTATTTCACATGTTTATTCTCAGGATATTAGCAATATAGAAACGGTTTTTTCTTTCTCTATGCTGCCGAGTTTTGGCTTTATTGTTCTTCATTTGACCTGATTCACATAATCTACCATTTTTGAACAGGCATACTACTTTTGTTTTTCATACAGTTCATTCACAATAATCTTTTTTGTGTCCATTCAGCCAAGGCCTGATAACAGAAGAGGGCAGACCGATATACTGAATCTCAAAAAGATAAAAAATACATTATTTGTGTAGTCTGTAAAACAAGGGATGATTCCTACTTTACATTTAACAACAAAAAAAGAAATATATTCCTGACATTAATGTACTAGATGGTCTCTCTAACAAATCCCAAACCCTACTGCACAGAATTCTTAGCAGAAGTAAATTTTCTTACCTAAGTGCTTCCTCATCATTCAAAATTTCTTCTGCCATAGTACGCTTTCGGTTCTTTTTGGGAATCCGTGATGAATAAAATTCAGCAGGGGAATCTTGAATTTTTCCCATCTGGAAGTACTTCGGCAAAACCTGTCGAAGAGCATAGAAATTATGAAAATCGGAGCAACAATTAAAAAAATCAAGACTATTAACAGAGAATAACCCAGATACATTGCATATTGCAGTAAAACTAAATACAAACCTTCAAATCTTTGTTCTTGAAAGGTCTCTTTGGATCCAATACTGGTCGCATCTGAAGGATTTCCAAGTCTTGTTTAAGTTCTTCAGTCATCTCAGGAGCTTTCATATCAGACCAGCCTTTACCTTTGTTCTTCTTTCGTTCCTTCTGTAAAGACACAATAATAATTTTTTTAATACCATGCTCTATAAAAAGTCTGCAAGCTAATACCCCATGCATAGTAAGCATTAAAAATTAAAACTCTACATCAAACAAATCCTGCCAAGAGAGTAATATTGGAATTATCTATCAAGTTCAATGTAGACTAGTGTTTATAACAATTTTTTTGTTTTTACCTCCTGACAGTGGGAACCTTAGTTACATTCAAGTTGACAATACCCGAATTCAAAAACAAGTCTATACAGTACAGTAAGTTTGAGAGTAAATCTGCATCTCACAAAATGAAAAATATTTCTTAATGATAATTGATGCGTTTCACCACCACTCCTAAAATTAAACTAATATGAGTGACAGATATGAAACATGATAAAATTCTTTCTGCTTAGCTGAAGTTTTTGTTTATGGTAAAATGTTTTCATCTGATCATGCCACATACAGTACTTCCCACAGAGGTATCCTGTGCTCCACACACTAAAGACTGTTTGTTCACCACAAGATACACTCTGAGATTGTAGTACATGATCACCCAAAAGCAATTCCTATGTCCCAGTGTATAGACTTGTTAACAACTCCAAAGCCACATACTGGCTCGAGTTTGGCCAATAAAGTGAGAACTTCTTTATCAATTAGACTACTGTATCCCTCTATATACAACACACCCGAAATTGTAAAATAATTATGCCTCAGCCACTACCCACTGTTGAGTTAAATACCTATTCATTGCCATTATCCCAAGACCCACAAAGGTTGATACATCCTGCCCACATAAGCATAACCTCCTCTATATGGAACTGGGAGAATGACCTTGTACTCCTTTGGTTTTGGATATGGTTGGGTGATGATGCATATTTAAAGACACTGATCAGGTCTGCCCTACCACCATTGATTAATTGACTTACTTGGGATTATCAAAGGATATAACAGTATCTATAATGAATTACTTAGACCTAACCTACTTAAGGTAACTGGCAAATAAAGGCAATCGTTAAAAAGATTTATCATTATTTGAAGTTTAAATTTTCGAATTAATCATACATATCTTTTAATACATCTGCCAAGAGGATTACAGAAAATCATTAAGTTCTTTGTTAAAATAAACTTTAAGGTACATGTTGATGGGTATCATGCAATAAACAGACTGTAAATTGGGACTAGATTGGTAATAATCTGTCTATTAAGGTAAAAGGCTTATTCACTGAACAGGAACTTGAAATACCAACCTTTCCCTGCATTTGGGATAGTTATAAAACTTAGCCAAATTAACTATATCCCTAATAGTTTAGTTTACTTTACAGTATTGAATAGTTTATCCTAAATATTAATTCAAAATAATCTTTTTAATAATCTGTATAAAAAGTTTTACTACACTGCTTTTCCGAACAACTACCTACTACATATGGACTCAAATGTGTATGAGATAGAGAGGCTTGTTCAAGCAAGTGAGCCACTAAACCCAACATTTACCTTATCAGAGAAAAAGATGAAATATATTACAGTAATGGTCTGCCTTGTTAGAGAATGGAGCCCCAGCCATCCAAACAAAATACAATCGAACTGAGCTTCATTTAATCACTTTTGTATTTTTCTATTACCAATTTACAGTGTATTTTAACAATTATTTTCATTTTGATTTTGTCATCAGCTGATCTGAAAGTGACCACAGCATATGGTGGAGTGGAAGCAGATATACGTCAGAGAGTGAATGAAGGATGCAAAGTGTTGGGGGCAGTTAAGGGAGTAGTAAAAAATAGAGGGCTGGGCATGAATGTAAAGAGAGTTCTGTATGAGAAAGTGATTGTACCAACTGTGATGTATGGATCGGAGTTGTGGGGAATGAAAGTGATGGAGAGACAGAAATTGAATGTGTTTGAGATGAAGTGTCTAAGGAGTATGGCTGGTGTATCTCGAGTAGATAGGGTTAGGAACGAAGTGGTGAGGGTGAGAACGGGTGTAAGAAATGAGTTAGCAGCTAGAGTGGATATGAATGTGTTGAGGTGGTTTGGCCATGTTGAGAGAATGGAAAATGTCTGTCTGTTAAAGAAGGTGATGAATGCAAGAGTTGATGGGAGAAGTACAAGAGGAAGGCCAAGGTTTGGGTGGATGGATGGAGTGAAGAAAGCTCTGGGTGATAGGAGGATAGATGTGAGAGAGGCAAGAGAGCATGCAAGAAATAGGAATGAAAGGCGAGCGATTGTGACGCAGTTCCGGTAGGCCCTGCTGCTTCCTCCGGTGCCTTAGATGACCGCTGAGGTAGCAGCAGTAGGGGATTCAGCATTATGAAGCTTCATCTGTGGTGAATAACAGGGGAGGGTGGGCTGGGGCACCCTAGCAGTACTAGCTGAACTCGGTTGAGTCCCTTGTCAGACTGGGAGGAACGTAGAGAGTAGAGGTCCCCTTTTTGTTTTGTTTCATTTGTTGATGTTGGCTACCCCCAAAAATTGGGGTAAGTGCCTTGGTATATGTATGTATGTATGTAAGAAATATGATGTCAAATTTAGCATTTTCACATAAGACATTCGCGAACAATTAACACGGGTATAACAAGAGTTGATTGTAGTAAGGCAAGTTAGCATTATGAAGTTTTTTATTTAAACCAAAAATATCGACAATACCAACCCTGCGCATTGCCCTGGCCTTCCGATTCGAAACAAAGTAAGGAGCTAACTCTGTTTTCTGCATGAACTCTGGTTTTAAGGTTGATGACTTCTTCAAAATTGTATCCAATTCCCCCTGAGCTGATTTCACAGCAACTTTTTCCTTTCCAGGGTCCAGCTGATCTGAGAGCTGATACCTAGAATAGAATTGCAGTTATTGATGCTGAAAATCATTAAAAATCAATATAATTTGTTTCACCTTTCAAGTGTATGAAATCAATGGCCCTATACTACATTATTACTTGGGCATTAGGTTGGTCAGGATAATACATTAAAGTTTCAATTTCAATTAATACAAAAATCAAGCCTACTTAAAAAACCTATGTTTGAAAGAGTTTTACTGTAGTCCTCTTTTTTACCAGTAATAAAAACAAAATCACTATCTACTGTCAATTTAAAAATATCTTTTAATACTAACTATTGAATAAAATCCATTTATTCAATTTTAGGACATTCATGACATTTAGTTTCATTCAACACTACATTAATTCAGCAGCTCTTTTCTACAAAGTGAGTTTCCATAGTTAAATCCAGGCCTGTTGCAAATGTTAGTGAACGCTTGATAATGTTTTTTCTCATATGTGTGCAATCAGTTCCCTGTTTAATACAAGAAATAAAACCCAAGTTTAGACTGAAACATATAGCATACTGTATAAATGTAGTAGGCATTATGAACAAAAATTTGGGTATATTTCTTGATAACAAAGTAATATCACAAACTTTAAAATATATGGGAGAAAAATGGCCGAAGACAGTTTAGTACAAGGTATATAGGGGTTCATTCAATATCTCAAAACTACAGTAACAGCATTAAAAATATATATATACAGTATTCTTTTTTATCTAACTAGTCTTATGTTACATAATTCATAACCTAACACAATCAAGAAAGTATAAAAGAAGCCTAAGTTCTACATACCAATTACATAATCTCTACAATAGAATTAATTATTTTCATGCTTACTCGAGATTTATGTGCTAGTATTTCTATAGACAAGTTTCAAAAACCACTACTAAACAATCTGCTTGATCATCATTTGCTATTTTAATTCCTCTAAAATTTATTATTGAAAACCACCCAGAAAACTATTAACCCAAAAACTTCCATTGCATGTAAAACACTTTTTGAATTAAAAAAATTGTGAAAATTCCTTTGTTTAAAAAAGGAATTTCAATAATAAAATTTGTTATCTCTATCCATGCCTGACATTCATGGGAGTGGATGAAGAAGGACTCGAACCTGAGTTCCTGGGTCTTGACCACAAAGTCAGGCACAAAACTGAAGAAAACCTCCTTCTGCCCCTAAGCATGGGTGACTACATAAGAGAGACTGTGCAACCTTCTCAAAAACTCAAACGGGGTACAAGTAAAAGTCTTGAGGACCAAGATCAAGTCCAATTCCGGTTGCCCGAGATCCTAGGTTGGGTAAGACTGCTTGAAGCTCCTCAAGTGCATAAACAACTCTGACAAAGTGGAAATGTCAATACCATACAGTTGATAGACCATGCTCAAGGCTGAACGGTAGGATTTGATAGACCATGCTCAAGGCCGAACGTTAGGATTTGATAGACCATGCTCAAGGCCAAGCAGTAGGATTTGACAGGAAGACAAGGAAATCCGCGACCTATGTTAGAGTTTCTTCGACCGGAAAAATATCCCTTATATAACACCAATCACAGAAGATGGCCCACTTAGCCTGGTAGACAGCTGTAGAGGACCACCAGAGATACCCACATATCTCCTGTGCAGTAACTCGCAAAAAGGGTTTCACTCGGAGGAGAAGCTGAATACTCTCCACTCGTTAAAGAGTCAAGGACTCCACCGTTTAGTGGTACCTCTGCCTGTGGGGCTGGCAGAGAAGTATGGGACACTGGGGTAGTTGTCTCAGGACCTTGAACAGAAGAGTAATCAGATTGGGATACCACTGTATGAGGCCATCTGAGTCATCCTGAGAGTCTTGATTACTGGCCAGATCAGGCTGAATAGTGGAAAGGTGTATATGTCCAGGTGATCTGATAGGTGTAGAAAGGCATCTTCTAACACTGCATATAGTACAGAACAGGAGAGCAGAACATGGCGAGCTTCCTGTTCAGCCAAGTGGCAAACAGGTCAATCACCGGGAAGCCCCACAAGGCAAGAAGCCTTTATGCTTTCCTACAATCTGTTCCAGGTGATTGAATGTGCCTGCTTGTACAGTACATTCCTCTTGCCTGAATGTACCTTGCTGACAACTCTACAGCATGAAACGCTGCCAAGATGTGCATCCGTTTTGTTGGCTCACAAAGAATACACGGTCTCTTGCTTATCGCTCATTTATACTCATTAATACTGGGATTTTAAGACCATCTCCAGTTTTTGTATGACACTTAGAAACAAACAGTATCCAATGTAAAGAAACTCAACAAACCTCCCTAAGTGGTAACCCTATGGTAAACCAACCCAAGTCAGTCATCCTTATAACAGTTGTTCATCTCACATTTTCCATACAAAAAAAATTAGTTAAACACATTCATACGATATTCCTAAACAGTGAACAAAATAAACTGATCACAAACCAGGACATTTATTCAAGAGGTAGGAGAAAACGTGACAGAAACAACTGTCTAGTGGAAGCATGCAATTTTAAAAAACTGAATTATTTATATAAAAATTTGAGGCTACTGGGGAGAGTTAAGCTTAACCCTGGCAGGTTAGCAAAAAGGGTTTTTCATACTCTTTCTTATGGTTGAACCTTTTAATTCCTTTGAAGGAATAGTACTGTACACTAATTCAAGGGAATAGTAATTGGAAAGATAAAGTTTTTTATTCTAATTCTAGAATGAATAGTAAAAAAAAAAATATGAAAATATTTACAAAGCAAGAGTTCTGCTAGCAGGGAGTTCCTTCTTCTATCCTACCACACTTTTACTAGGTAGTACTGGTATTCTTCCCACCAGAGGAAGATCATACTGACAGTGATAGGTAAATACAAAAATGCTTTCATGCATGCTATGTTCATTTTACTGTATTCTTTTTGGGGGGCTTCTTAATATTTATCAAAATGGTACAGTACAGTAAAGCATAGTGGTACCAAAACTACTATAATTCAGTTAGTGATAGACTCCCTTAATATAAAGCTGAATTTATTCAAGTATAAACAAAATTATGCTTACGTCTTTTTCTTATTCTGGTTATTTGTCGCATCAGAGAAATCTACAGACGGAGAATTCTTCAAATTCACTTTCTTTATTGATAAAGGCACTGGCATGCCAACAAGCTCTTCCATGACATCCTCCCAATCACTGGCAATTTTCTTTATCTTATAACCTTAAAATACAGAAAAAATAAATAAAATTAACTATTGTATTACAATTTTTGAAGAGATCATAAGGATAATAAAAAAACAGGATTTTGTTAAGCTAAGGCTCCTATTGTGGAGACATTTCTGTGACACCTGATGTGATGCTAATTAATTAATTCAATCATTTAATTAATTAATTTAATTTCATAGATGAAAGTGGTGAAGTAGAAACACAAGAAAACATAAGAGAAGAAACCTAATCTTTCAAAATTAATTACCTTATATTTCGATACATAACAATGGTCACATTAAAAAAATGATAGTAAAACTTTATAAAGATGTGTCATGTACTATCCACCCGCATTTTCACCGAAAGATGCAGTAAGGGATAGTCTGTTGTTGTAAACACTGTGTTCTCCTAGCCACCTCTACTATTCTGGTTTAACATTCAACTGTGTTATAGGTACAATATTGGGAGAAGTTAGAACCACTATGAGTGGGAAAGTGGGTGGGAACTTAATGAACTTCCGGTAAATATCAAAATAATTCTTTTTAAAAAAATCAGGTATACTGTATTTCAATGAAACTTCCCTGAAATTGCTTTGATTAATTCTACAATGTCCTGGTTGACAGGACAGTGGTACTCAGTACAGCAACAGTGTAGTTACCTTATAAAAAGTTGCAACTTTATCCCAATACTTTCGAAAGTAACTAAAAGTACACAGATCTTATTGTAATTAATATAATCTTACATCACAAGCAACAGTGGTAACTTATAAATAGCCTGTTCAAAGTTGGAGCAAATGCTTTTTTGTTGACCAGGCGGACCCGAGTCTTTTTATAGTTTATATATGACATATTTGTTTTTGACGTTGTTAATAGTTTATGTATATTATGACATATCTGTTTTGACGTTGTTACTTTTTTTAGAATGATTTATTGTTAATTTGTTCTCTTCATTTATTTATTTCCTTATTTCCTTTCCTCACTGGGCTATTTTTCCCTATTGGAGCCCCTGGGCTTATAGCATCTTGCTTTTCCAACTAGGGTTGTAGCTTGGATAGTAATGATAATGATAATGATAGTCTATACTATCAAATTTAAATTTGTAATCAATTTGCTGTTACACATTCAACTAATTAAACTGTTCAATTTACTCAAGAAATAAAAACTGTTTATAATTATTCAACCCTAAATGTATTCACTGTGAAAATACAGTATCCATGCTGCCACTGATGAGTCCTGGTCCCATTTATCAAAATAAAACTTTACTTGTATTTAAGTGCAACACCGCTGTGCTACATTTATACATTCTCCAAAGATAAATTCCATGTAAAACTCAAAGTAGTATTTAATACCCTAAAGTATCAAGTTTTTACTTGGATATTTTTGTAGATAAGCTTTGTCCAACTGAAGCACTTTTTGAAAGAGGCCTTGTAAGTTGACGTATGGCACAAAGTATTTTAACTGGTCCCCTCATTTGTTTAACGTATGGTACAAAACATTATTTTAACTCGTCCCTCATGTGTTTAGATTTCTTTAAATTAAATTTCAAACACCTCTATCTGGACAAAGAGATTTCTCATCACTGCCATCACTCAAAACTTTTAAGAGGAATGAGATAAGATTAAGGTAAATCTTTTCAATTTGAAATCATTCTTTTGCTCTGAAACTTGGCAGAAGTGAAATCAGTGTCCATTCCCAGTTGAATCCTACAAGGACATAAATAGCTAGGAATTCACTTGGTCTCTCAGCTCTCACCGCAATCGTTTCATCCTACTGTACAAGGAAGCATGAAAGAATGAGGTATAGAGTGTTAACAAGATTAAGCTAGCCCAGTTGAGCAAAGGATATTTGTTTTGACTTTTAGGAATATGCAACTAATTGCCATTTCACAGCAGATAAGTCAACCCTTGGGCTACATCTAATTAACATCTGAGAGCAATTCCACAAAAATCTACATACAATTTCCTTACACACTTTTAATTATTGAAATTCTTCCCGAGTAACAAAATCTTTTAAATTTTCTTACTTTATAAAAAATTTACTGATATTTTCCTACTTCGCAACATAACTTTTTAAATGCTAAATACAGCAGCTGAAAGAAATCTGGAATCAGTTGCTCTTACCTGTTTTAAACAATGTCTTCATATCATGAAGAACTTTGAAGAAAGTCTTGCGCTCCTGATCATATGTATATGTTAACATATACCCATCTGGGAATAAGCAAACATTAGCGTCTTTGCATTCTTCAGGTTCTTCAGTTTGCTCCTCTGTCACCCAAACAGTCTCGGATTCCTCATTCTCATCAGCAACGTTTTTCTCTGATGATTTCTTTGGATGAAAGATTACTTTGAATAACTAAATTTCAAAATGTGAGAAGATATATCTAATGCGAGAATGCCTAAGAAAATTTTTTTTGAAGCCAATAAAATTATGTCTTACGTACACAAACAGTTTCTGTATAAATATCTGATGAAAACTTCCAGTGAAACATATGATAAACCAAGTAATTTATGAAGCCTCAATTCTACAAAAATAAAGTTAGTCAGATTAAACTGACTGCATTTTTAAAACAGTGAAAAGTTTCTACAAAGATAGTAAAGCATGTGTTAGGATAGGAAATGAAGTGAGTGATTGGTTTCCAGTGAGAGTGGGGCTGAGACAGGGATGTGTGATGTCGCCATGGTTGTTTAACTTGTATGTTGATGGAGTGGTGAGAGAGGTGAATGCTCGAGTGCTTGGACGAAGATTAAAACTGGTAGACGAGAATGATCATGAATGGGAGGTAAGTCAGTTGTTGTTTGCGGATGATACAGTACTGGTTGCACACACAGAAAAGGAGCTTGGCCGATTAGTGACAGAATTTGGAAGTGTGAGAGAGAAGGAAGTTGAGAGTTAATGTGGGTAAGAGTAAGGTTATGAGATGTACGAGAAGGGAAGGTGGTGCAAGGTTGAATGTCATGTTGAATGGAGAGTTACTCGAGGAGGTGGATCAGTTTAAGTACTTGGGGTCTGTTGTTGCAGCAAATGGTGGAGTGGAAGCAGATGTACGTCAGAGAGTGAATGAAGGTTGCAAAGTGTTGGGGGCAGTTAAGGGAGTAGTAAAAAATAGAGGGTTGGGCATGAATGTAAAGAGTTCTATATGAGAAAGTGATTGTACCAACTGTGATGTATGGATCGGAGTTGTGGGGAATGAAAGTGATGGAGAGACAGAAATTGAATGTGTTTGAGATGAAGTGTCTAAGGAGTATGGCTGGTGTATCTCGAGTAGATAGGGTTAGGAACAAAGTGGTGAGAGTGAGAACGGGTGTAAGAAATGAGTTAGCGGCTAGAGTGGATATGAATGTGTTGAGGTGGTTTGGCCATGTTGAGAGAATGGAAAATGGCTGTCTGCTAAAGAAGGTGATGAATGCAAGAGTTGATGGGAGAAGTACGAGAGGAAGGCCAAGGTTTGGGTGGATGGATGGAGTGAAGGAAGCTCTGGGTGATAAGAGGATAGATGTGAGAGAGGCAAGAGAGCGTGCTAGAAATAGGAATGAATGGCGAGCGATTGTGACGCAGTTCCGGTAGGCCCTGCTGCTGCCTCCGATGCCTTAGATGACCGCGGAGGTAGCAGCAGTAGGGGATTCAGCATTATGAAGCTTCATCTGTGGTGGATAACGGGGGAGGGTGGGCTGTGGCACCCTAACAGTACCAGCTGAACTCAGTTGAGTCCCTTGATAGGCTGGGAGGAACGTAGAGAGTAGACGTCCCCTTTTTGTTTTTGTTTCATTGTTGATGTCGGCTACCCCCCAAAATTGGGGGAAGTGCCTTGGTATATGTATGTATGTATGTATTCTACTGTAAATAGCATTTTAATACATTTATTCATTCACCCACACAATAATTATAATAGATTACAGGTCTAGTATATTTTTATGGGGTCTAGCATTCACAGCAAGTATTAGTATGAAAGTAAACATGTACCCATCACTTTTGTTAATCCAATAAAAACTAATTTTCAATTACTTTCAACATATAGCTGTCACATTTCTAACCTCACAAGCTAAGCCAAAAGCATCTACCCTTAAATAAGGATAAAAACAGAAGACTAAATGAAAGTGATAAAAAATCAAGACTGTAGTACAATGCAACTAACAGGTCAAAGATCACTACAGAGAAAGTTCCCTTAGTTTCACTTGCTAAAATCCTCTATGAATGCACATTGTACAGATACCACCTAAATGGAAGAATGTACCACTGATCAAAATATATGCTTACCTAAACCTTTTTTTACTAAGCAACCAGTACTTCGTACCGTATGTCAGTCAATAATTTTGTAATTCATTATGGATCCACTGTACAATATTCCATTACAGATCTCCTAATGCTTTCAATAAAAAAGGCTACAAATAAAGAAAGCCTTAGTTGAAAGATTCAAATGACCAGAAATTAATTTTTTTAACAATACAGTACTTCTCAACACTTTAAAGAAATTAATTTCACAAAAGTGTACTTGAATCATTACTGCAGCAATACAGTGAAAAAACAGTCAACAAATGAATGAGAACACATGCCATTCTAAAAATATATCAAGCTACCATACCTATCTAGTACAGGAACATAAACACAAACAAAAGTAAGAAGGTAATTAAAAAATGACTTTAAGATGAGATGAGATTAAAATTTTCCAAGGAAATTTGATCAGGACATTTTAAATAACTGAAAATCTTATAACTATTATCTTGTTAAGTTCTGATAGTGTCACTTTGAAATTACAAAATACTTACAATTTCAAAACCCATACATGTTGGTTTCAAAATATCAAGGAAATGAATCTAATACAGCAGTTAATTTAAAGTAATTCTGCAATGCAAAACAAACCTGGTTTATATAAGCTTTAACAAATGCATCCAATTCCCTAAAGGTCTCTGCATGCTGTGCCTCTAATTCCTTTTCTGCTCTAGTATAAAGAGCACCAACATTCAATCCTGTGGCAAACTTTTCAAAGTAGATATATGCCAACCAAAAATCTGCAAAACAAAATTGTCATTGTATGTATATAATAGTTATAATACTAGTTATAATAATGAAAATAAAAATAATAATAATAATAATAATAATAATAAAGTTTCATAAGATATAAATCTGCTATTGTTGATGTTAGTATCATCCTTAGTAGGAGTACAGTATACTACATAACAAATTGCAACTATATGAAGACAAGACCCTTAGAGTAGGGGAAGCCTTTCTCTCACCAATCACAATACAGTAAAGATACAGTGGTACCATGGTTTACAAAAAACTTGGAATACGAGCACATCTACTGTAGATACCACCATATAAATTCATATTGGATTAGGAACATTTCATCAGTCTGCAAGCAAAATTTTTCTCTATAAGAGCATTTTATGTGACCAAGTACTAAAGGTGTCCATAAGCCACACATGCAGTTCTCAAGGTGGGTTTTGGTGATTTTACGCCATTTACTTACGTATTTCTCAAATCCCACTTGCTCACCTTAACTCTTCCTCTCTCTGAACAGCACTAGTAACAGTATCATATACAGAACACCATAGTTCGATCGTCTTTGGACTGAATTTTCACCACTATTGTTCGTCAAGTTAACAGTACAGTATCGTGAGAATGGTCCCAAGATGATTAAGAAAGATGGTAAGAAGAAATGGTTGCTGTAGAGGTGAAAATGAAATTATCGAGAGAATTATGAACAAGGTACGCATGTGGCAGACCTGACAAAAATGTACAATTGTACAAAATTCACAACTTTAACAACAAAGAAAAAAGAAGTGATCAAATCAATTGATGTTGCAAAAAGGGTGCAATCATTCACAAAACAATGGCCTTATATTCTTAATAACAGTGAAAGTTGCTGCTTATCTGGATCAATGAAAAGAAGTTACCCGGAGATATGGTCACCAAAAACATAATTAGTCTGCAAAGGTATTGCATTCAGACCTTGTAGAAAAGGAGCCAGCAATGACATTAGAAAAAAGAAAAAGAAACATTCTAGGTGAGTCGGTACTATTTCGAGAATTTCAAGAAAAGAACTGGCTTCCATAATGTTGTGTGGGATGGTGAGGCTTTGAGCTTCAATGTCAAGGCTACAGAGGCCTTTGTTTCAGAATCTAAATGGTTCATTGATTATGAGTCTTAATACCTCACTAGATGTTCAATTACAGCATGACCACTCTAATTTGGAAGATGATGCCTAGGAAGACTTCCATTACTTGAGAAGAAAAGGTAATTCATGACCACAAGCCCATGAAAAACCATCTAACTGCTGTTCTGTGCTAATGTTGTGGAGATTATAAAATCAAACCTCTCACGGTACATCACTCGGAAAATCCACGCGCCATCAAGAAGTTTTAGATGTAGAAGAAACTGAACGGTCAGATGACAAGGTTTGGGTGACTCGCATTTTGTTTGTCGAATGATTGAATGAGGTTTTTGGTTACAAGGCTAAAAAGTACCTCAAGGCCAAGAACCTTCCATTCTAAGACTTGTTACTTATGGACAATGCTCCTCCCCACCCTCCAGCCACTGAAGAAAACCTAATGGTAGTTTAAATTTGTTACGATCAACTTCCTGCCTCCCAACAAACCTCCAACTCTCTAACCCATTGATCAACAAGTGATCTATAATTTCAAGAGTTGACCATATGGCCAAATTTCAGCAAAGTGACCAACCTCATCCTTAGAGTTGTAAAAAGCATTCCCTTATTATCAACTGTCTCAAAATTATTAATCAAGCCTGGGAGGGGTACACCAACAGAACCCTCAATAATGCATGGAAGAAATTGTGGCCTACTAAATGCATTATTGAATGCAATTTTGATGGATTCAAACCCATACAGGGGGTAGCTGGCTATGAAACTGCATTCTTGAAAAAAATAATGGTGCTGGAGGTTTACTTAGACAAAATAAATTATTTTCTTGAGGAACATAGTGAACAGCTAACTGAGGAGCTGTTAGAGTTGCATAAGTAAGAGGGACAGAGTGGCAAACCTCGATCTCTGAGTGAAATTAGGGAGATGTTGAAAATGTGAAGCCCTGCAAAATTTTGTAGAAATTCACCAACCACATAAAGCCTCTGCAGGGAAAGCAGCGAATCCATTTTCATTTAATTTTTCTTTAAATGAAAAAAAAAGTCATCTTTAGATAGGTTCCTTGTGAAAGTTGAATGTAAGAGTGTTAAAAAAAATACACAGCCAAGTGTCCATAAAGAGTAAAATAAGTGATTCAGTCAGTGATAGTGAATGCCATTCAAGGGAGACCGCTCTCAATATTTTATCAGTAGTTCTCATGAAGGGAGATTATCCCTCCTCTCATTTCTCACACTCTAGCCACGACTCTCCTTAACGGTAAAGAGCAAGTTCATTTGTTAATATTTCTATCTTTACTATGTATTATTAATTTGCATCCCTTTCTGATGTTAGGTGGTTACAAAATGTGCAATAAGCATTGCAAAACTCTAAAAAAAGAGAGTACTGTAGTTTTTCACCATATCCTGGTTCAATTATTGCTCCCTCAGTACATCAAGGAATTAGAATTATATTAAATGTAAATCTATATTGGCTGACTCCACTTTATTTCAGGGGTTTCTGAGACCATTTAAATTTTACATTTCTCATATTTTGATTATATTTTATTAAACTAAGAGACAGCAAGTTAGGGGGAAATCAATGTACAGTATGTAAATCTATATTGCAGACTCCGCATTATTTGAAGGGTTCCTGAGAGCAAATAATTTTACATTTCACATATTTTGATAATTTTTTTTAAACTATCAGACAACAAGTTGGAGCAATCAATGTACAATATAGAAGAAGGTAAAATGAATGCCAGGAAAAACAGCAAAATGTGTATGGAGAGCATGAACCAAAACCCAACTGAAAATTGAAGTCATGCATGATCATAACACTATTAACCAAGTGAAAGAAAATGGGAACATTTTTAAATTCCAAAATTTTACGGGCAAGTGTCAATTAAACAGAGCTGGAAAAGAAGCAATATGAATATCAGGTGAGTATAGAAATAAGATATTTTATCATTAAACTTCTGTTTATTCCACAAAAATGTTATTTTGATAATAAAATAAATTTTTGAATATACTTACCGGTGATTATATAAGCTGCAGCTCTGCTGCTCGACAGAAAACTCTACGGAAAAAATCCGCCAGCGATCGCTATGCAGGTAGGGGGTGTACTTCAACAGCGCCATCTGTCGTGCAGGTACTCAGTACTCATTGTAAACAAAGAACTCAATTTTCTCCTCGGTCCACTGCGTCTCTATTGGGGAGGAAGGGAGGGTCCTTTAATATATAATCACCGGGTAAGTATATTCAAAAATTTATTTTATTATCAAAATAACATTTTTCAATATTTAACTTAGCCGGTGATTATATAAGCTGATTCACACCCAGGGGGGTGGGTAGAGACCAGCAATAAATGTTTACATTATTATGAGCTAAGGATTTTTTATTTCATTTTAGAAGTTATCAAAATAACAAAAATAAAATAAATAAGTACCTGGTAAGGAAGTCGACTTGAACAATTACTCTGCCTTTTTAAGTACGTCTTCCTTACGGAGCCTCGCGATCCTCTTAGGATGCTGAGCGACCCCTAGGATCTGAAGTATGAAGGGTTGCAACCCATACCACAGGACCTCATCAAAACCTCCAATCTAGGCGCTTCTCAAGAAAAGAATTTGACCACCCGCCAAATCAACCAGGATGCGAAAGGCTTCTTAGCCTTCCGGACAACCCAAAAACAACAATAAAAACATTTCAAGAGAAAGATTAAAAAGGTTATGGAATTAGGGGATTGTAGTGGTTGAGCCCTCACCCACTACTGCACTCGCTGCTACGAATGGTCCCAGGGTGTAGCAGTTCTCGTAAAGAGACTGGACATCTTTAAGATAAAAAGACGCGAACACTGACTTGCTTCTCCAATAGGTTGCGTCCATTATACTTCGCAGAGATCTATTTTGTTTAAAGGCCACTGAAGTTGCGACAGCTCTAACTTCATGTGTCCTTACCTTCAGCAAAGCTTGGTCTTCCTCACTCAGATGGGAATGAGCTTCTCGTATTAACAGTCTGATAAAATAGGATAAAGCATTCTTTGACATAGGCAAAGATGGTTTCTTAACTGAACACCATAAAGCTTCTGACTGTCCTCGTAAAGGTTTAGTTCGTCTTAAATAGAACTTAAGAGCTCTCACAAGGCATAAGACTCTTTCTAGTTCATTTCCAACCATATTCGATAGGCTTGGAATATCGAACGATTTCGGCCAAGGACGAGAGGGTAGCTCGTTTTTGGCTAGAAAACCAAGTTGTAAAGAACATGTAGCCGTTTCAGATGAAAATCCGATGTTCCTGCTGAAGGCGTGAATCTCACTGACTCTTTTAGCTGTGGCTAAGCAAACCAGGAAAAGAGTCTTTAAAGTGAGATCTTTAAAGGAGGCTGATTGTAGCGGCTCGAACCTTTCTGACATGAGGAATCTTAGTACCACGTCTAAATTCCAACCAGGTGTAGCCAAACGACGCTCCTTCGTGGTCTCAAAAGACTTAAGGAGGTCCTGTAGATCTTTGTTGTTGGAAAGATCTAAGCCTCTGTGACGGAAGACTGATGCCAACATGCTTCTGTAACCCTTGATAGTGGGAGCTGAAAGAGATCGTTCTTTCCTCAGGTATAAAAGGAAGTCAGCTATTTGAGTTACAGAGGTACTGGTCGAGGATACAGATACTGACTTGCACCAGTTTCGGAAGACTTCCCACTTCGATTGGTAGACTCTAAGGGTGGATGTCCTCCTTGCTCTAGCAATCGCCCTGGCTGCCTCCTTCGAAAAGCCTCTAGCTCTCGAGAGTCTTTCGATAGTCTGAAGGCAGTCAGACGAAGAGCGTGGAGGCCTTGGTGTACCTTCTTTACGTGTGGCTGACGTAGAAGGTCCACCCTTAGAGGAAGAGTTCTGGGAACGTCCACTAGCCATCGAAGTACCTCGGTGAACCATTCTCTCGCGGGCCAGAGGGGAGCAACTAACGTCAACCTTGTCCCTTCGTGAGAGGCGAACTTCTGCAGTACCTTGTTGACAATCTTGAACGGGGGGAATGCATATAGGTCTAGATGTGACCAATCTAGGAGAAAGGCATCTATATGAACTGCTGCTGGGTCCGGGATTGGTGAGCAATATATTGGGAGCCTCTTGGTCATCGAGGTTGCGAAGAGATCTATGGTAGGCTGGCCCCATGTGGCCCAAAGTCTCTTGCACACATCCTTGTGTAGGGTCCATTCTGTTGGAATGATTTGTCCCTTCCGACTGAGGCAATCTGCCATGACATTCAAGTTGCCTTGGATGAACCTCGTTACTAGTGAAATGTTTAGATCTTTTGACCAGGTGAGGAGGTCCCTTGCGATCTCGTACAACGTCATAGAGTGGTTCCCTCCTTGCTTGGAGATGTACGCCAAAGCCGTGGTGTTGTCCGAGTTCACCTCCACCACTTTGCCTTGAAGGAGAGACTTGAAGCTTTTCAAGGCCAGATGAACTGCCAGTAGCTCCTTGCAGTTGATATGCATTGTCCTTTGACTCGAGTTCCAAGTTCCCGAGCATTCCCGACCGTCTAATGTCGCGCCCCAGCCCGTGTCCGATGCGTCCGAGAAGAGAACGTGGTTGGGAGTCTGAACAGCCAGGGGCAGACCCTCTCTGAGGCTGATACTGTCCTTCCACCAAGTCAGGGAAGACTTCATCTTCTCGGAAATGGGGATCGAGACCGCTTCTAGCGTCTTGTCCTTTTTCCAGTAAACAGCTAGGTGATATTGAAGAGGACGGAGGTGTAGTCTTCCTAACGATACGAACTGTTCCAGGGATGATAGTGTCCCTATCAGACTCATCCACTGCCTGACTGAACATCGTTCCTTCTTCAGCATGTTCTGGATGCATAACTGGGCTTGACTTGTTCTGGGGGCCGACGGAAAAGCCCGAAAAGCTAGACTGTGAATCTCCATCCCTAAATACACAATAGTTTGGGATGGGACCACTTGAGACTTTTCCATATTGACCAGAAGACCCAATTCCTTGGTCAGATCTAGAGTCCACTTTAGATCCTTCAGACAGCGACGACTGGAAGAAGCTCTTAGAAGCCAGTCGTCCAAATAGAGGGAGGCTCTGATGTCCGCTAAATGAAGGAATTTGGCTACATTCCTCATCAGCCTTGTAAACACAAGAGGAGCTGTGCTTAGGCCAAAGCACAGGGCTTGAAACTGGTAGACAACCTTTTCGTAAACGAATCTCAGAAAAGGTTGGGAGTCTGGGTGGATGGGGACGTGAAAGTATGCGTCCCTTAGGTCTAAAGAGACCATCCAGTCTTCCCTTCTGACCGCTGCTAGAACGGACTTTGTGGTCTCCATGGCGAACGTCTGCTTTGTGACAAAGACATTCAGCGCACTGACGTCTAGCACCGGCCTCCACCCTCCTGTCTTCTTTGCCACTAAGAAGAGACGGTTGTAGAAGCCCGGGGTTTGATGGTCCAGGACTTTGACTACCGCTCCCTTTTCTAGTAAGAGAGACACCTCCTGTTTCAATGCTCGTCTCTTGTCTTCCTCTCTGTACCTGGGAGAGAGATCGATGGGAGACGTTGCTAGAGGGGGTTTTCGTACAAATGGGATCTTGTACCCCTCTCTGAGCAACTTCACAGATTGTGCATCTGCGCCTCTCTTCTCCCAGGTCTGCCAGAAGTTCTTGAGTCTGGCTCCCACTGCTGTCTGAAGAAGCTGGCAGTCAGACTCTGCCTTTAAAGGACTTGGTTCCTTTCTTCTTCCCACGTCTCCCTTCGGCACGAGCACCTCCTCTGCTGGAGGCTCTGCCACGAAAGGGCGGAACAAATCGGGACGCTGGAGTGTCCATCCTTGGTCTAGCTGACAAGGTAGGCAAAGGGGTGGCTTTGCGGGCAGAGGACGCAACCAGGTCATGGGTGTCCTTCTGTATCAAAGAAGCAGCAATCTCCTTAATCAAGTCCTCTGGAAAAAGGCACTTAGAGAGAGGAGCAAACAGAAGTTCGGATCTTTGACAAGGTGTCACTCCAGCTAACAGGAAAGAGCAAAGGTTCTCACGCTTCTTGAGGACTCCTGATACGAACGATGCAGCAAGCTCACTAGACCCGTCACGTATGGCCTTGTCCATGCAGGACATGATGAGCAAGGAAGATTCCTTCTCAGTCGGGGAGATCTTCCTGCTCAAAGCTCCCAGACACCAGTCTAAAAAGTTGAAGACCTCAAAGGCTCTAAATATCCCTTTCAACAGATGGTCTAGGTCCGAAGGTGACCAGCATATCTTAGAGCGTCTCATGGCTAGCCTGCGGGGAGAGTCTACAAGACTTGAGAAGTCGCCCTGGGCAGAGGCAGGAACTCCCAAGCCGAGAACTTCTCCCGTGGCATACCAGACGCTCGATCTGGAAGAGAGTCTAGCAGGGGGAAACGTAAAGGCTGTCTTCCCTAGACTCTTTTTGGATTACATCCATTCTCCTATAACTCGTAAAGCTCTCTTGGACGAGCGTGCGAGGACGAGTCTAGTAAAGGCAGGCGAGGATGACTGCGTACCTAAAGCAAACTCTGACGGAGGAGAGCGCGGAGCCACAGACACAAACTGGTCCGGAAACATCTCTTTGAACAGAGCAAGAACTTTTCTAAAGTCCAAAGAGGGTTGCGTGGACTTGGGCTCGTCAAGGTCCGAATGTGGTTCATCAACGTGTGCCGCATCGTCATCATCAGAGAGTCCATCATCCGAGTATTGAGGAGGAAGCGGCAATGGAGTAGGTATCGGCTGGTTAGCTGAGTCCGGTCGCACGGGTGCACGCGTGACTGAACCGGACGCAACGTCATGGAACTGTTGCCCAGTCTGTGAGCTGGCAACAACCATAGCAGCGCGGGGACGCACAGCGTCTACTCCAGACTGTCTAGTCTGATGTGGGCGAGCAGAGGCAACCACACTGGGTTGCGGAGGTTGACGCACCGCGTCAAAACAAAACAACTCTGACGGTTGTTGTACCTCGCGAACGTCAACGGAAGGTTCCGTGCGTCGCTGAACATCAACATGCGGCTGGCAGGGCACACTGGAACGCATGGGTGGCGGGACTCTCTCAGCTGGAGTGCGCTAGAAGGTCGCCTCAGCGTCCACAGGACGCACAACCGAGAGTGTGGTTGGTTGTAGGCAAGAGGTTGGTGCAGCAGCAACCTTCTCCGCACGAAAGTCCTGCATCAGAGACGTTAATTGGTACTGCATGGTCTGCAGCAAAGACCACTTAGGGTCTGCAGGAGCAGGTGCGGCGACAGACGGTGTAACTGCCTGAGGCGGTACCGCTTTGCCTCTCTTAGGAGGTGAGCAGTCATCGGAAGACTGCAGCGAGTCCGAACTGACCCAGTGGCTACAACTGGGCCGTTGGACTTGCGCGGAAGGGACCGACTTGCGCTTAAGAGGTCGTGAGACCTTGGTCCATGGTTTCTTACGAGAAACCTCTTCCGCAGACGAGGAATAAATGGGCTCTCTCGTCTTTGTGTGGGTGGGGCGATCTTGGGTAGATACGCCCGAAACCACGGAGGGAACGTCTGTTCGCTGATTAAAGCCTCTCGAACCCATTGGTCGTACGACATTGCTTCTCCCCTGGACTTGGGAGCTTGCAAGAGGTCCCGGACTAGGAGGACGACAGGCACGAACAGACGAACCCTCAAGCGCAACACTATCCACAACACTATCACTCACTTTACCACTTCCCACTGCACTTTTACACTTCAGCTCCTTGACGTCCGCCATGAGCTGGTTACGGTCACTAGCCAGGGACTCAACTCTCTCACCCAGAGCTTGGATGGCACGCATCATGTCAGCCATCGAAGGTTCCTGAGTGCCAGAAGGGGGATCAGGAGCAACCACTACAGGGGAAGGAATAGGTTGTGGGGCATGAGGAGAGGAAAAATCAACAGAACGAGATGAACTTCTCCTGACTCTATCTCTCTCTAGCCTACGTGTATATTTTTGGAATTCGATAAAATCGAATTCCGAAAGCCCAACGCATTCCTCACATCGATCTTCCAATTGACAGGTTTTATCCCGACAATTGGAACAAACGGTGTGAGGATCGATAGAGGCCTTCGGAAGACGCCTTGAACAGTCCCTAGCATTACACTTCTTGAATTTTGGGACTTGAGAAGGGTCAGCCATTTTGAATTGGTCAAAGGGGAATTCAAAAACTATCCAAAGTCATCAACAAATAATCCGATATCAAAAAAAGAATGCAAGGATTTATTGAAGAGAAAGTCTGCACAGCGAAAGCTCAAAACTAGAATAGTGTACTTCACCAAATAGTTGTGAAAACAAATCCAGTTAGCAACAGCGAATTAGTAGGTCTTGCCGGTAGCACGACAGAGAGAAAATTGAGTTCTTTGTTTACAATGAGTACTGAGTACCTGCACGACAGATGGCGCTGTTGAAGTACACCCCCTACCTGCATAGCGATCGCTGGCGGATTTTTTCCGTAGAGTTTTCTGTCGAGCAGCAGAGCTGCAGCTTATATAATCACCGGCTAAGTTAAATATTGAAAAACAACAAATCACCATTTGTAAGTGCATCTAGATTGATATCTTTTATGCAGTCATATGATTTCCAAAATCAATGAGCAATGTTGTTTACCAGCAACTGATTAATGTACATCAGTTTCATATAAAGTATTTTAGGATAATTATTTTTTAATTAACTAACAAAGTTACCTGGATGAGTTTTCCCAAGGAAAATTGCAGCATCTTCAAATACACCTCTGGCAAGACTTAGATCAGATAACTTCTTTGTTAACTCGCCCTTAATCATTAAAGCAAAGAATCTACCAGAAATAGGTGGTTTCTTATGAAAATACTGGTATGCCAATCTGACTTTCCTTATAGCTGAAATAAAGAGAGAAAAACTTGAACACAGGTAATTATGAGCTAGGCAAATATGTCCAATATGTAATCAGCATAGTGCTGTTTCCCATCTCTAGGCCTATATCCATATTTCTAAGGTTATACATTAGGTTGGTGAAATTTGAAACAATATCTCAAGTATTTCATAAACTATACTGTAAAACACTGCGACGACTGTGTATAAATCATACTTACGTTTATGGCAATTAAGCCACTCAAGATATCTGATGCGCATCACTCTTGAAACTGTATCATCATTCTGTTCACAGCCTTCAAGTATCTGTGCCATTTTTGTCTTGTTATGTCTTATTGAACTTATAAATTCTTCCCACATTTTGACTGCATAAGCTCCCTTAGCAGATTTTGCTACTTTCTTAAATTCTGCAAAAAAACAAAAAAAAAAAACATACAGACATTGAGAAACAGTTCTAGTAACTCCAAAAATTTTGGCAACCAAGCAATAAATTAAGTTTTAATTGTAAATATCATAACTTTAGTAGTAAATAAAAGAAGATTATGAAGTAAATAATTAAGCAGGGAAGTAAAACGAAATATCAAACAGAAATATGAAAACCATGAGAAAATAAGAACATAGCTACATATCAGTGTAAATAATATACAGTACCTTACAGTAATATTACTAACAATACTTTTATCATTATCTTTTAATTTTCTAATCCATTGAAGTAGATGGAATAAATATTAATACCGGGTTACTGTAGATGTCAGATGGATTCCCTATACAGTAGAAGACAACACCAATGTATCAGGAATTGCATCATATTAAAAGATGGCTGCGTAGAACTTCATACAATAATGTTTAGTGTTCGTTGTATAAAACATGTACCCGTAGTTAATCTTAAATTGTATACATATTGTACATTACTGAATTACAGTAATGTTGTTTATTGTAATTGTAGGATACGTGAGTTGAGTCAAGTTGTCCAAACAACAACAGCAAACACTCACAGTACAGTACACTTAAGCTTTACTGTAGTGATGGTAGTATGTTACAGTAATATAAACTACAGTATCAGCGAGTGTTATACAGTATTACTAGATAGGAATAACTATACTGTGATAGAACCAAGTAAACACATTACTCAGTATTTAGTGTGTTATTCATGTTAATTATCCGAGCATAGGTAAGGGGCAGTGAATTGTTAGGTTAGAAATTATCCCACTTAATGCCAATAAGTAATCGCAAATTCTTGCCTGTCTGTTACTTAACCATCGCGAAGAATGAGGGTGGACTGAAGTTTGTTGGACAAGGATGAAAACCAAGAAGGCAAACAGATCCATATAGATCCATCTTCAGAGGACTGTCCCTGCAGCTCAGGCACTTTGGATCTGAGTGAGGAGAGTAATAAAAGGGAAACTTGCAGCTCATGGACTTTTAAAACAGATCAACCATCAGAATGTAACCCAACATAATCTACATAGCTTTGCAAACGTCAGCGTTTATAGGACATTCTGAGGGAAGTGCCTCGTTACCCCTATTCGGGGAATCCGCTACCACATTGCAGACTCAAAGAATGATTCCTTGTGATATTCACTCTTTGTTGTTCTGAAAATTTGAAGAACTGCAGTGCCATTTGACACAGATCCTCCTAGTGAGTGGCCACCTGGTTCCTGAGATGTCCATATGATCATGTTGTCTGTCATAACACCAATGTTTTTACCCTTCTATGAAATCTCCAATACTTAGAATCTTTACAAAACCCTGGATTCCAATACATTTATGCGCAAACAACACTTCTATCAACCACATTTCCTGTCTGCACATCAAACATGTGACCTCCCAATCTTGACTGGATGTGTTGGTGGATGACAGGATCTCTGACTCCTAAGGAAGCAGAGGGACAAAGGTTAGGAGACTGCTGGACTCTCTTCACAAAAAATTTCCATCCTCATTTCCTCTAACATGTCATTTGGTTTAAAGAATGGTCTCTAGCTCTTTGCAAAGCAGAGCTAGAGGGCCCAAATTCTGACTTTGCTGAAGAGGGCTAGCTTTTTCATGGTAAACAAATGGCATACTGCAACATGACCCTTTTTCATGATTGAAGCTGCACATCTCAAGAATGGAAGGAGAACATACTGTACTTGAGTCCCTCAAATATCTGATGGAAAGTTTAATAAATCCAGAGACTATTCATCTCCATACCTAGGAAAATTACCAGAGCTAAAGTTTGCATGCCCAGATTAGAAACAAAGCTAATACCGTTGCCAAGTCCGAACAACACTTGAACTGAAATCAGTTTTAACCAAACATCCAGGTATTAGCGCAGGCAAATGTCAATTCTGTATGTCAACAAATCCACTCTTACTAGTACCCCATTGAATCCCTGTTTAGCTGATGCCAAGCCAAAGTACAGAGACCTAAATTTACAGACCTTGCCACAGCATAAAAACTTCCTTGACATAGAAGGGATGAGGATGAGCATGACCATAGATGGATGGGGATGTGAAAGTAAGCATCCAAAAGATGCAGAAAAGCAAGGAAGTTGCAAACACAGGTGGTCATATTTTTCTGCTGTTTTAATCTACAATTTTTTTCTAGGTAGATTTTAATGAAAAAATTTTCTATTTCTATAATTACCTGATGTTTATACTGCTTCTTCTCTAGAAGCTTGATTTATAAATATTTACCCCTAAAATTATCATAAATTTCCCTCTTCTCTTTCGTTTTAAAAGATACATGGCCCAGTAGAGCAATGAAACAATCTACTGTAGTGGTTAATGGCAGGTAGCACACAGAGTTTCCCATTCTTCAGTTTTAAAGTTGGCCTATTCCTTGGCATCCCAAGTAAGCGAGGAGGAGGAGGAGTTTGTATATGAACATCAGGTGGGTACAGAAATAAAAAAATTCAATTATCAAAATTTTGTTAGCAATATTTCGTTCCTAATACAAAACAAAAAACAACTTACTTTCCATTAGCTTTTTTTTAGGAATTTCTTTTATGCCACAAGGAATCTCATTCTTCAACAAACTTTTATAATATTCAACACACAGTGGAGGGCAAGATGGATGAACTTCAACAGCAGTTTTTAGAACTTCGTCAGCTAACTCGCTTGAATTTTCCTCTCTTTCTAGAAGATGAACCTAAAAAGCAGATTAAAAATATTATGCTATTCAAGGTACAATAAGTGGGCCTTTGTGCCTAAATAAGAAAACTCATAATGTGTCATTATAAGGAACCCATTTCTAAAGAAACTACAAAAACCAAAAACATTAACTTCAAAATGAGATGAAGACAAGGATGACATGAACCAAATTACATTTACAACTTTATTATTATTATCATTATTATTATTTTTCAATTATCAATTATTAATTATTATTATTATTTATAATTAATTATTATTATTATTTATTATCAATTATTATTATTATTATTATTATTATCATTATTATTATTATTATCATTATTATTATTATTATCATTACTAGCTAAGCTAGAACCCTAGTTAGAAAAGCAGGATGCTAAAAGCCCAAGGGCTCCTACAGAGAAAACTAGCCCAGTGAGGAAAGGAAACAAGGAAATTATTAAACTACAAGAGAAGTAATGAACAATTAAGATAAAAGGGTTCAAGAGAAGTGACAACATTAAAACAAATATTTCATATATAAAATATAAAAACTTCTTAAAAAACAAGAGGAAGCAAAATATCATAAAATAGTGTGCCTGAGTGTAACTTCAGGCAAGAGAACTTTACCCCAAGACAATGGAATACCATGGGACAGAGGCTATGGCATTACCCAAGACCCTAACCTTTGACAGAGAGGTCTAAAGAAAAGCCAGGAATGACTGGAGAGAGTATTTAGACAGTAAAGCAGATGAGGCTGATAAAACTATGAATTCAGGAAGTGGCTATGGTGTAAGAGTTGCTCACAGAATTATTAATGAAATCTCAACTGGAGCAAACAAGAAGCATATACCCATCAAAAAAAAATGGTTCTGTTATAGCAACAGAAGATGAAGAAAGGCAACGTTGGATGGAAGACTTCAGTTATGTTATGAATAAGAGGGAAGAATTTGATTGATATACCTGAAGCTGATGAAGACCTTGATGTGCCCATGAATGAATTCAATGTGTTTGAAGTCGATGCTATCATAAAAAAACTAAAGAGATGGAAAACCCCGGGATACAATGGAATAACTGCCGAGATGATACTGGCCGAAAATGAAGTGACTCCCAGACTACTATTATTTTGTACAATGTGGCATGAAGAGGCAAAACCTGATGAATGGGAGTTAGGTGTTGGTAAAAAACAAAAGAGAGAGAGAGAGAGAGAGAGAGAGAGAGAGAGAGAGAGAGAGAGAGAGAGAGAGAGAGAGAGAGAGAGAGAGAGAGAGAGCTGACTGACTGCAATAATTACAGAGGCATAACACTTACGTCGGTTATAAAAATATATAGTAGGCTTATCATAAAGAGACTGAAGAGAAAGATTGATTAAAAGCCGAGAGATGAACAAGCAGGATTTAGAAAAGGTAGAAGTTGCACTGACCAAATTTTCTTTTTGAGACATGTTGTACAGCAAACCATAGAATATAGAAATCCCCTTTTGATGGCATTTGCAGACTATGAAAAAGCCTTTGATAGTGTGCACCGGCCAATTTTGTGGCGAATCCTGCGTTATTATTGAATTCCTCTTATACTGTATATGTAAATTTGATTAAGTCTATTCATGAGTATAGCAAGTGCAAAGTTAATGTTAATGAAGTTTTATCGAATGAATTTCCCGGGAACTGCAGAGTACTCCAAGGGAATGTGTTGTCACCTATGTTGTTTATCCTCCTCAAGGATTTTGTAATACGTAGAAGTCAGAGATGGTGGTGATGGATTGGCTTGGATTGGTGATAGGAATTTAGCTGACCTAGAGTATGCTGATGATGCTGTCCTTGTTAGCAGAACACCACAGGATTTGCAATGCTTGCTTACCAGAATGCATTAAATATCACACGAGGCTAGGCTGAAGATAAGTAGAAGAAAGACAGAGATGATGAGAACGGAGTATGCAATGGAAGATGAAATATCACTGGAAGGAGAAAGGATTAATGAGATAGAATCATTTAAGTATTTAGGAACTATTATGATCTCCAATAAAGGGTCTTTAGAATTAGAGTGTAATTAAAGATTGAAAAAAGCAAATCAGACAATGGCTAGGTTAGTAAAATTTGGAAATCAAATCGCCTGCAATTACATATAAAAATCAGACTATAAGATCAGTTTAGTGAGATCGGTGTTACTCTATGGACATGAGTCATGGTACAACAATGAAACAATCTCCAATAGATTTACTGTAGTAGATTCAAGAACTAAGCCCTCAGAAGGATATTGGGAGTTGAATGGCAGAATGGCAGGAAAGGATTAGAAATGAAACTATAAGAGATTACGCGAGTACCATATGTGGACGAAATCATGATGAGGGGTAGATGGAGATGGTTTGGGCATGCTCTTCGCACTCCCTGAGAGAGATTAGTTCACTAAACGTTCAGCTGGGCTCCACAAGGCACTAAAAGAGTTGGAAGACACAGGCGTACATGGCTGAAGACTATGATGTGCTAAGTAGGAGATGATGAATGGAGAAATATTGAATTAAAAGCTCAAGATAGAGATGACTGGAGAAATCTAACCGAAGCCCTTTGCGTCAATAGGCGTAGGAGATGATGATGATGATGAGAGAACAATGGTTTGATTTTGGAGTGGCTTTCTCCTAGAAGAGCTGCTAACCATAGCTAAAGCCTCTTCTACCCTTACCAAGAGGAAAGTGGCCACTGAACAATTACAGTGCAGTAGTTACCCCTTAAATAAAGAATTGTTTGGTAATCTCAGTGTTGTCACTTACATGAGGATAGAGGAGAATATGGAAAAAATAGGCCAGACTATTTGGTGTATGTGTAGGCAAAGGAAAAATTATCGTAACCAGAGAGAGGTATCTAATGTAGTGCTGTCAGGCAAGTCAAAGGACCCAATAACTCTCTAGCAGTAGTATCTCAATGGGTGGCTAGTAGCCTGTCTAACCTTCGACCTACAATAAAAAACATTAAAACAAACCTGTTTATATAAACATATGAATTAGCCTTATTGATTAAGAGAATCTCCAGATGCATCTACTGGAATTTAAATGAACTTTCCCAACTGCCTGGGTACCAATACTCAAACACCAATTTTCTTTTACTCCAATCCTAGGATGGAATGGTTGTGGAGACAGGGAGAAGTTGAATCCCCTTATGATCAATGGGCTTGTATATGGTAATATTGGTTATTAATCATAAAATAAAAAGCAAAGTTGTTTCCATTGCCATTTGAAGCTGGGATGATGAAAACAATAATATTCCAAATTGGCATAGATTAGAGACTCCAAAAGCATCCCAAAAGTAATTGAAGGACCAGGGCCAGAGAAGTTTTCATCTTTCTAATAAGGAGTCGAGGTTTGTAATTATATTGGAAAATAAGACAAATTTGGAGATAATTTGTATTTTTCCCTGTCTAATACAAACCTGTAATTATTCGTGCCTCTCTCAATGTTGAGGAGCTCAACTGCCGAGAGGGAAGCTCTCAAAGTGGAGAGAGTTTGGGTTGGAAGACTCTTCATCATTGATTCCACCGAAGAGTCAAGGGACAAGGTGAAATGTAGTTCCCCTCGATCTTGTAATACTTACTTTGTAGAACGAAAGGAAGTGGCAAAGACCGTGTGGAAGAACCTACCCTCGAGGAACTGGAAGCTCCGGCTATCTGGACGATAGCCTTCCTTTTGATAGCTGTTAGGCCTTTAGACCAGGGCAAGGCTGCACTGGATTTAGAAGGCTTCTAGGTCTCAAAGATCGCATCAAGAACCATATCCTTTCCCTCTTGGGTGGTGGTACCAGGAGTTGACAGCCTACTGATGGCCCTCATGCAGGAGAGGACCTGCCAAAAGGTATGTTCCAACTCTCTTCTCTCTTGTTCCAGGTGAAAGTTCGGACTAGCTGCCCTAGGAAGATTTTTGTCATCCGTGTCCAATAGCTCATCTACCTCCAGGCTCACAACCAGAGGTCAGGGTAGGTCTGGGTCGTCAACTAGAGCGTCTGATGGACCTACCAAAGGGGACCTTCCTTCTGCCTCTGCCAAACGGGCTTCCATAGCCTTGGCGTTCTTAGGTTTGGTTTTGGTGTCCTTGGATTCCCTTTGCCTAAGGAAGTGGTCCTCCAAGATGTTGGAGAGAGGAACTTGAGAGGGTTTCGGAACACCAGTGATCAAAGCCTTGGGTGCAGGGGCTGTAGGCTCTTCTTCTGGTAGAGGAAAGGAAACTGGACGCTGGTCCGAAGGCACTACCTCAATTTCTTAAGGGTTGAAGGGAGATCTACCTGGGTGAGCCAATATCTCTGCTTGTCCAAGAATAGAAGAGATCGGAGTGTGGTGGCGTTACGCCTCTCATCCTCGCATGGTTTCCTTCGCCTTCACTGGAGTAAAGGGAAGGTTACCCAGATAAGGGTCAGAAGCTGGAGGCGCCTGAGAACTAGATTGAGATTGAGATCTTTGTGCCCTGTCCTACAAATGTCTCCTCCTAGGGTCTGAACTCCTACGAGACAAATTCGAGTCGGACTCAAAGGGAATCCGAGGAATGGCCTTGACTGAAACAGTTGGAGGCTATGGCAGTGGCAAAGCCACACCGAAAGACTTCTGAAGGGTAGTTAGGAAGGAACTAACCCATGCAGGGAGCTCAGCAACCTTTGATAAGTCCGCGGTTTCCCTAAAGAATCCAGGGGGAGGAGAACCCTATCTCAAAAGACGGCAAGGTTTGTATACTCGTAGGAACAAATTAGTCCAGTAAAAAAACCAAGTACTCACGAATAAGCATAATTACCAAGTGATACTAGCTACGAGAGGTAAACACAATCTCCAATGCTGTACAGAAATCCCTCGATTATGGTCAGGAAGTTCGTATGATTTTAGTGCTGCCTTTGACCATGTTAACCATGAGGCCCTTATTTTCAAACTCAAACAGTTGGGAGTGGGTGGATCCTTTCTTAGCATTATTATTGATTTTTCAAGTAATAGATCTCAAAGAGTTGTTGATGGGCACCATAGTGAGTATAGGAATGTGATATCCGGTGTTCCACAGGGTAGTGTTCTTGGCCCATTACTTTTCATACTATATACTCATGACATGTGGTTTAGCATAGAAAACAAGCTTGTTGCATATGCAGATGATGCTACTCTCTCTGCATCAATTCCATACCCTGAATGTAGATCTGGGGTTGGTGAATCCCTTAATAAGGATTTAGCTAAAATTAGTACATGGTGAAAATTAAAGGGTATGAAGTTGAACCCAAACAAAACTCAAAGTATGATTGTAAGTAGGTCAAGGACGGTGGCTCCTCAACATCCGGATCTCAGTATTGATAATGTTTTTTAAATTTGTATGACTTTTAAAATTTTAGGTGTGATTCTCGACAGCAAATTTACTTTTGAGAAACACATTAGGTCTGTGTCTTCTTCAATTGCACAAAAAATTGGCTTATTGAGAAAGTCTTTAAGAACTGTTTTAATTCTTTCATTCTACCTTATTTTGAGTATTGTTCTCCTGTCTGGTGCTCAGCTGCTGATTCTCATCTAAATTTGTTGGACAGAAACTTACTACTGCTAGAGAGTTATGGGGTCCTTTGACTGGCCAGACAGTACTACATAGGACCCTTCTCTCTGGTTACGGTTCTTTCCCTTTGCCTACACAGACACCGAATAGTCTGGCCTATTCTTTACAGATTCTCCTCTGTCCTTATACACCTGACAACACTGAGATTGCTAAACAATTCTTCTTCACCCAAGGGGTTAACTACTGCACTGTAACTGTTCAGTGGCTACTTTCCTCTTGGTAAAGGTAGAAGAGACTCTTTAGCTATGGTAAGCAGCTCTTCTAGGAGAAGGACACTCCAAAATCAAACCATTGTTCTCTATTCTTGGGTAGTGCCATAGCCTCTGTACCATGGTCTTGGTTTGCTAGAGTTCTCTTGCTTGAGGGTACACTCGGGCACATTTTTCTATCTAGTTTCTCTTCCTTTTGTTTTGTTAAAGTTTTTATAGTTTAAATAGGAATATTTATTTTAATATTGTTACTATTCTTAAAATATTTTAATTTTCCTTATTTCCTTTCCTCACTAGGCTATTTTCCCTGTTGGGGCCTCTCGGCTTATAGCATCCTGCTTTTCCAACTAGGGTTGTAGCTTAGCATTTAATAATAATAATAATAATATTAAATTTCTTATTCCTGATCTAGATATTAATCTTTGGCACCGTCATTCAATTAGTTCATTATGCATGTTGCGTAAGATTTTTCGTAACTGACCATCCTTTACATTCAGATCTCCCTGGACAGTTCTATCCTGTTTGTAATACTAGGCAGGCAGTTAATTCTAATAGCCAGGCCTTCTCCATCATGAGGCTCATTCCACAACTGTTACCAAGTTGTGGAATGATCTTCCTAATCAGGTAGTTGAATCAGTAGAACTTCAAAAGTTCAAAGTTGGAGCAAATGTTTTTATTTTGACCAGGCTGACATGAGTCTTTTTATAGTTTATATATGACATATGTGTTTTTGACGCTGTTAATAGTTTATATAGGATATATCTGATTTGACGTTTTTACTGTTTTAGAATAATTTATTGTTAACTTGTTCTCATCATTTATTTATTTCCTTATTTCCTTTCCTCACTGGGCTATTTTTTCCTATTGGAGCCCTTGAGCTTATAGCATCTTGCTTTTCCAACTAGGGCTGTAGCTTGGCTAGTAATAATAATTAAACTTTAAAATCAATAAAAACGACCATACGATTAAAGTAATGATGAATGAAAGATGAATGGCATGAGAAAATTGTATAGTACAATGCAGTAAGTGCAAAAAAAGCAAAATCATGGGAGACCAACACAGAAATGCCCTAAGAAAGTTAAGTCGAACAAAGAATAATTAGCATGAAAGTTACTTACGGAAGGCCTGGACACATTCACTAGTCCTTTTGCTGGGAAGCAGTTGGATTGAAGCAAGGTATTTTATAAGTAATTGTTATGTATAAACATACAAACTTTCTAAATAACATGAAACTTACCCATATCACAAAATGTTCTGGAAGTAGCGATTTCTGATTAGACTCAAAGAGTTTATAGAGCTTCTGTATTATAATGTCCATTATTTGTGTACTCCAACCATCTCTCAACATTAGCATTAATTCCTCTATATATGTTGCAAGAAAAGATGGTCCAACAGCATCTAGGCCTTGATCATATATAGCAATGGCTACCTTCACCTGAAAAGAACAGATATACTGTATTAGTAATATAACGGTTAACTCCAAAAATCCAATTTAATGTAAAAACACAAATGTTCCTCATCTATCACTCCCCAATGAAGGCAATAATGTGATGTTCACATATATAAAAAGCCAAAAAAGAGAATAAAAAAAGATTCACAATTGCTACTAGTAAAACATATTTGCTAAAGATATATAAGCATTCTTCAAGCCAGCAGGGCTTTGCAAACACTATTCTACATAACACAATGCATGCTGAAATATCAATAAGTCATTACTGTAGAAATAAAATTAAAATCTTTTAAAAATAATTTGTATTTTTGCTAGCAATACAAACCTAAGTAATTTAAAATGGGTAAACTCTACCATGCAAGCTGGTACAGCCGATGAAGAATCATCGAGGATATGGCAACAAATATGGCATGCCAAACTCGTCTACATATCGGGTCAACAGGCTATGATTTGAAGCGGGTATCCCACTAAACTCTGGCTAGGATGTGCGAGGTGGATGCAGCAGGATGTAAAACTTAATTGACTCAAGTTGGTATCCATCCATATACCAAGGCACTTCCCCCAATTTTGGGGGGTAGCCGACATCAACAAAGAAACAAAACAAAAAGGGGACTACTCTCTACGTTCCTCCAGCCTAACCAGGGACTCAGCCGAATTCAGCTGGCACTGCTAGGGTGCCACAGCCCAACCTCGAACAATTCCACCACAGATGAAGCTTCATAATGCTGACTCCCCTACTGCTGCTACCTCCGCGGTCATCTAAGGCACCGGAGGAAGCAGCAGGGCCTACCGGAACTGCGTCACAATCGCTCGCCATTCATTCCTATTTCTAGCACGCTCTCTTGCCTCTCTCACATCTATCCTCCTATCACCCAGAGCTTTCTTCACACCATCCATCCACCCAAACCTTGGCCTTCCTCTTGTACTTCTCCCATCAACTCTTGCATTCATCACCTTCTTTAGCAGACAGCCATTTTCCATTCTCTCAACATGGCCAAACCACCTCAACACATTCATATCCACTCTAGCCGCTAACTCATTTCTTACACCCGTTCTCTCCCTCACCACTTCGTTCCTAACCCTATCTACTCGAGATACAGTGAACCCTCGTTTATCGCGGTAGATAGGTTCCAGTCGCGGCCGCGATAGGTGAAAATCCGCGAAGTAGTGACACCATATTTACCTATTTATTCAACATGTATATTCAGACTTTTAAAACCTTCCCTTGTACGTAGTACTGTTAACAAACTACCCTTTAATGTACAGAACACTTAATGCATATACTACAGTACCCTAAACTAAAACAGGCACAAATATTAAAGGTGATTTTATATCATGCATTTCCTAAACATGCTAAAAAGCACGATAAAAAATGGCAACCAATGTTTTGTTTACATTTATCTCTGATCATAATGAAGAAACAAACTGGAGGTAGAGCTTTGCTTATTACCCAGACATATTTCCCATACTTTTCCCTTAGAACTACATCACATCTTCCTACTTTAGATATATATATATATATATATATATATATATATATATATATATATATATATATATATATATATATATATATATATATATATATGTATCTATATATATATATATGTGTGTGTGTATATATATATATATATATATATATATATATATTTATATGTATACACATATACATACCTACATATATACATAAATACATGCATACATATATATATATATATATTACTGTATATATATGGGTTATGGAAAAAATCCGCGAAGTGGTGAATCCGCGATGGTCGAACCGCGAAGTAGCGAGGGTTCACTGTACACCAGCCATACTCCTTAAACACTTCATCTCAAACACATTCAATTTCTGTCTCTCCATCACTTTCATTCCCCACAACTCCGATCCATACATCACAGTTGGTACAATCACTTTCTCATATAGAACTCTCTTTACATTCATGCCCAACCCTCTATTTTTTACTACTCCCTTAACTGCCCCCAACACTTTGCATCCTTCATTCACTCTCTGATGTACATCTGCTTCCACTCCACCATTTGCTGCAACAACAGACCCCAAGTACTTAAACTGATCCACCTCCTCAAGTAACTCTCCATTCAACATGACATTCAACCTTGCATCACCTTCCCTTCTCGTACATCTCATAACCTTACTCTTACCCACATTAACTCTCAACTTCCTTCTCTCACACACCCTTCCAAATTCTGTCACTAGTCGGTCAAGCTTCTCTTCTGTGTCTGCTACCAGTACAGTATCATCCGCAAACAACAACTGATTTACCTCCCATTCATGATCATTTTCGTCTACCAGTGTTAATCCTCGTCCAAGCACTCGAGCATTCACCTCTCTCACCACTCCATCAACATACAAGTTAAACAACCACGGCGACATCACACATCCCTGTCTCAGCCCCACTCTCACCGGAAACCAATCACTCACTTCATTTCCTATTCTAACACATGCTTTACTACCTTTGTAGAAACTTTTCACTGCTTGCAACAACCTTCCACCAACTCCATATAACCTCATCACATTCCACATTGCTTCCCTATCAACTCTATCATATGCTTTCTCCAGATCCATAAACGCAACATACACCTCCTTACCTTTTGCTAAATATTTCTCGCATATCTGCCTAACTGTAAAAATCTGATTCATACAACCCCTACCTCTTCTAAAACCATCCTGTACTTCCAAAATTGCATTCTCTGTTTTATCCTTAATCCTATTAATCATTACTCTACCATACACTTTTCCAACTACAACAAACTAATACCTCTTGAATTACAACACTCATGCACATCTCCCTTACCCTTATATAGTGGTACAATACACGCACAAACCCAATCTACTGGTACCATTGACAACACAAAACACATATTAAACAATCTCACCAACCATTCAAGTACAGTCACACCCCCTTCCTTCAACATCTTAGCTTTCACACCATCCATACCAGATGCTTTTCCTACTCTCGTTTCATCTAGTGCTCTCCTCACTTCCTCTATTGTAATCTCTCTCTCATTCTCATCTCCCATCACTGGCACCTCAACACCTGCAACAGCAATGATATCTGCCTCCCTATTATCCTCAACATTCAGCAAACTTTCAAAATATTCCGCCCACCTTTTCCTTGCCTCCTCTCCTTTTAACAACCTTCCATTTCCATCTTACACTGTCTCTTCAATTCTTGAGCCAGCCTTCCTTACTCTCTTCACTTCTTTCCAAAACTTCTTCTTATTCTCTTCATATGACTGACCCAGTCCCTGACCCCACCCCAGGTCAGCTGCCCTCTTTGCCTCACGTACCTTGCGCTTTACTTCCACCTTTTTCTCTCTATATTTTTCATACTTCTCTATACTATTACTCTGCAGCCATTCTTCAAAAGCCCTCTTTTTCTCTTCCACTTTTACCTTCACTCCTTCATTCCACCATTCACTGCCCTTCCTCATGCTGCCTCCAACAACCTTCTTGCCACATACATCACTTGCAATCCCAACAAAATTTTCTTTTGCTAACTTCCACTCCTCCTCTAAATTACCAGTTTCTCTTACTCTCACCTCGTCATATGCTATTTTCAACCCTTCCTGATATTTACTTTTTACCCCTGGTTTTATTAGCTCTTCAACCCTCACTAGCTCCCTTTTACATCCACCTACTCTATTCCCCCACTCTTTTGCTACAACTAATTTTCCTTCCACCAAAAAAATGATCAGACATACCGTTAGCCATACCCCTAAACACGTGCACGTCTTTCAATCTTCCAAACATTCTTTTAGTTATCAACACATAATCCATTAATGCCCTTTCTACTACTCTTCCATTTGCCACTCTTACCCATGTATACTTATTTTTATCTTTCTTCAAGTTGGTATAGCTAGGAAAAATCACAAATTTTAAGTAATTTGTATTTTTCCTACCAATACTTACCTCGAACTACTTTCTTAGGAGTATCTTGGATCTCCTCCCAACCGACCAGAGTTTTGTGTAGTTTACCCCTAGTCCCGTTTTCTATGAGGGGTAACCTCAGGTGGAGTGGAACATGCCCTGAGGCTATCCCCCAGGTCAGAGAGCATGCTTGCTCAGGTCTCGATCTCCAGTAAGTTCTTGATAGCTTAGGTATCTATGAAGTCCAGCAAGGCACTCGGGGTAGGATGGGCGGGCCATTACCCGAAAGTAGTTCGAGGTAAGTATTGTTAGGAAAAATACAAATTACTTAAAATTTGTGATTTGTTCCAACACAGAATACTTACCTCGAACTACTTTCTTAGGAGACTTATACCTTAGGAGGTGGGAGTGTCCTTCAGGACCTAGAGACCGTGACGAGAATAGAAGAGGAACCTAGGTAGGAGATTAGGTTCTGCTGACCTCAAAGAAAACACGAGAACAAGGGAAAACTACGCAAAAAACCATCTTAGTATCTATATAACTCACTTCTGCAAGAATCCTAGGAGACATGTCCTTCCAATGATAGTGTATCCCATGGCAGTTTCAGGGGGCTACCCGAGCCATTTCCGGTAAGGAAATAGGGGAAGGAAGAACAAGGGCTCAGGAAGGAACCTGTCTCTCTTGGACTCGCTACCCGCAGTTACCAGTGGGGCTACGCCCTTAAACCATTTGGAGCGCGGAAATGACGGGACCGCGCGAGAAACCGCCCAGGGACTTTCTCGAGTAGTCCTTCAAGCAGTGAGCCGTAAAGGTCGACTGGTTAGACCAAGTACCTGCCCGCAGGCTTTGGCCCACTGCCATGTTCTTCTCAAATGTCAAAGAAGCATTTAGACTCCTAATGCTGTGGGGTCTGGGCTTTCTTGGAAAGGGGACCCCTGCACTACTGTAGGGCCTGACGATCACTTGCCTTATCCAGAAGAAGAAAGTGTTCTTGGAGACTGGCTCCTTCACAGTCCCGAGGAAAATGAACAGACTCTTGATCTCGGGATGAAGTCTAGCTGTCCTTTCTAAATACTGCCATACTGCAAGTCCCTAGGGTTGTCCGAGCGAGGGATAGCTGGCACTGGGAACAATTCCATTTTGGGGTCCCAAACAACTGGATTCTGAGTCTTGGCTACGAAGGAGGGTAAGAATATGAAAGTAGAATCTCGCCAACCCTTCGAGTGTGAGATCTCGTACGACAGGCCAGGAATCTCACCTACTCTTTGCTGATGCCAGATCTAAACGAAAGACTACCTTGAGGGTGAGCTCCTTGTCTAGAATGTCTTTTAGAGGCTCGAAGGGAGGTTCCAAAATCAACTTCAAGTACCCTAGCCACATCCCCCTGGGGCACTCAAACGGCTTGAGGGGAAAACGACTGCTCGAAGCTCCTGAAGAGCGTCAAGATCTACCTGGAGGCACCCAGGCCTATGTCCTTCAGGAGGAAGTCTTGGGATGGACATGCCCACTTCGTCCCTGAGATAGCCCAGGAAGTCTGCAATCTCGTGAATGGAGGCCCCTAATGGCCTGATGTTCTTCGAGGAGCACCCCTTAGAAAAGGTAGCCCACTACGCCAGGTACACCTCGACTGACGAACGCTTCAGGTACCCTGCCATCCTTGATGCTGGCCTCGACGGAAATCCTTCCTTTTCAGGAGACGCTCGATAACCTCCACACGTGAAGGAGGGACCAAGGGTTTTCGTGGAACCTCTGGAAGTGAGGCTGCCGGAGAAGGTCTGGTCTGTCTGGAAGTGTCCCAGGTGTAAGACATGCCAGTTCCTTTAGATCCGCAAACCACTCCCTCTCTGGCAACCAGGGCGCTACCAAAGTCACCCACAGGTTGGCCGTCCGTCTCATTGGAAGGCATCCTCGAACGCTGCCGCTGGATCTGGCACAGGAAAACAGAACACGGGGAGCTGCGCGTTTAGTCTCGTGGAGAAGAGGTCGAACACCGGCGAGCCCCACTTCAGGGAGAGGGTTTTGACCACTTCTGGGTGTAGGGACCACTCGGGCCCTACCACTCGACCCTTCCAGAGAACCTGGCTGAAAAATTTAATTTGTTCCACTTCAGCCCATCCTAGGAACTCCATCGTGAGATTGCACCGTTCCTTCGACTTTAGTCCTCCTTGCTCTTTCACGTAGGCCACCACCGTGGCGTTGTCGCACCCCGGATACCCGGAGCTTCCCTGGGGTAGATGGACGATCCTCATCTCCAGTACGTATATGTGCAGGTTCGTCTCCTCGACTTCCCATTTACCTTTTGCCATTTTGTCGAGAAGATGAGCACCCCATCTCTCCTTGGATACGCCAGTGAACAGGAGCATCTCCGGAGGGTCGGCAGAAAAGGGCATTCCCTTGAGGGTGTTCGTTCCGATTGCTACCACCCCAGGACCTCCTTCGTCTCTGGGGACAACAGGACTATCTAGCGCGGGGAGTCCTCTCAGTCTTTGACAGACCTTGGCTCTCCTGGGTTGGCCCGACAGGAAGGGCCAGAGTATCTGTTTCAGGGTGTCCAGTTTCTCCGCGGAGGGGAAGGCCCTCGCCATCCGGGAGTCTAGAACCAACCCTAGGTAGGTCATCCTGGTGGAGGAAATCAGCCGGGACTTCTCCAGGTTGATGATGATACTCAAGACGTTGTAGAACTGCAGGAGCTTCTCGTCTTGCTCCCTCAGTACTTCCTCTGGGACTGAAAGCAACAACCAGTCACCTAAGTACCGAATCTGGCGGACGTCCTGTTCGTACGCCTAGCCTGAAACTGTTGAGAAGACCTTCGTGAAGCCCTGAGGACTGTCGACAGTCTGAAGCATAGGGTTTTGAACTGCCATGTTTTGGTACTCCAATTTACCCTTAGGAACCTCCTGTTGGAGGGATGAACAGGGGCCTGGAAGTAGACGGCTTTGAGGACTATGGACCTCAGCCGTCCTCCTCCTTCAAGGTCGCTAGGACCGACTTCGGAGTGTCCATCTTGAAGCCGGTGTTGTACACGAATTGTTGAGGGCTGAAAGGTCTCCAAAACTCTGTCGCCTTTTCCACCAGGAAGAGGCTGTTGTAGAACCCTGGACTCGGTTCTCGACTGGTTCTACGGCTCCTTTCGCCAGCATTGCCGAGCCTTCTTCTTGCAATACTGCTACTCTCCAGGGGTCTCTGGATGCCAACCACTCCGCCTGTTGATCTGGGATCCGTGGTGGAGGTCCACTAGGAAGGGAAGCTTTTACCCCTCCTTTAGTACTGCTACGGTCCCCGGATCCGCTCCGTGGTCCCGCCATGCTTGCCAATATCGTTTGAGGCATCCCCCCACCTGAGGCGCCAGCAGGAGTAGGGGGGGGCCTCCCCTCCTAACTCCTTCGAGAGCCGCGGCCTGAACGCCCTCTCCTGGAGTCTGAGTAGGAGGGTATGAAGGTTAACTGAGGAGTCGAAGCTCCCCTACGGGGGGCAAGGCAAGGGAAAGATTACGTGTGCCAACTTCTACATCCGACGGGCGGACGGAGCCGAAGAGGCACTGGGCAAAGGTGCGGGGCTCCCTCTCCAGCGGCCACCGAGACCGGCACTGGAGAGGCAATAGCCCCGTTCGACCCGCTCGGGGAAAAACCACTCTGCCTTCGTCACGGATGGAGCCATCATGGGCCTACCCCCTCCCGGGGAAATCCGTGGGGTTTAAGCACCCTGCCATGTCAGAGGCCTCTTCTGATGCTTGGATGTGGCTGGCCGGGACAATGGCACGGCTGGCTCCATCACGGATGGAGCCGCCGGAACGGATGTATCCGTCATGGGTGCGTCAGCGGCCACCTCCAATGCTTGGATGGGACTGGCCGGGACGATGGAGCAGCTATCTGCATCACGGATGAAGCCACTGGGACGGGGGTACCCGTCATTGGCCTACCCCTTCCCGGGGAGATCTGTGGGGTTTAAGTACCCTGCCATGTCAGCGGCCTCCTCCGATGCTTGGATGGGGCTGGCCGGGACGATGGCACGGCTGGCTCCATCACGGATGGAGCCGCCAGGACGGAGGTAGCCGTCATGGGAGTGTCAGCGGCCACCTCCAATGCTTGGATGGGGCTGACCAGGACGATGGCACGGCTGGCTCTATCACGGATGGAGCCGCCGGGGCGGAGGGAGCCATCATGGGTGTGTCAGTGGCCACCTCCAATGACTGGATCATGGGTCTACCCCCTCCAGGGAAATCCGTGGGGTGTGAGTACCCTGGCCTACCAGCGGTTGACCACGAATCCTGAATGGAGTAGTCGTGGTACCGGGCATGGAAGCCATGCTGCCGGGTCGATCCAGCGGCTACCTCCGCTGGAAGGATGGAGCTCCTGCGGATATCCATGGAGCCACGGGCTTCCCCGTGCTGGCTGGTTGGTTCCTCCGTTCAGGGCTGGCCATCGAAGGACCGGAGGCCGGGACAAGGCTGCCAGTCCGAAGAGGCGACTCTCTCCGCTGGGCGGGAGAAGTCGGAACCTTCGCGGGCTTATGCCTGTCGGAACGGGGGCCTCTGTCCTGGGTCCACAGCGCTCGTGCCGAGCTAGGTGGCCTTTGGAGGTCAGGACTCGACTGCCAGACCGAAGGGGCGATTCTGTCCGCTGGGCGGATGGAGCCGGACCCTTCGCGGACTTACGCCTGTCAACTGGCATCACCGTCGGAACGGGGGCCTCCGTCCTGGGTCCACTGCGCTCGTGCCGAGCTAGGTGGCCTTTGGAGGTCTTATGCCGGTCTGCCAGAGCCTGCTGTAGGGTTGTCGAGGTTCACGTCGAAGGACGGGCATCACCGTCGGAACGAACGAACCTTCTCTACCGTCCGCAGAACCTACGGCCTGATCCCGAGGAGCCGGGTCACCGGGCACTCCCACCGGGCGCTCCGGTTCTGGAATAACAGGCACTCCCCTGCGGTGGTACCGGTCTTACCCGGCGGGAGCCTCCGCACCAGGTTCGGGGGTCAGAACTGGCATCGCCGTGCCGGCGAGGACTACCGTTCGTGTATTCTCTCTGGGGGACGAGGACGCGGATCCCGTGGGCTGACCCGACGGAGGGAACCGTTCCTTTAAATCCAAGGACCGAACCAGCTGTGCTGATTCGGCCAGGCTGCCCGTAAGGAAGCACGGTTCCCCCGCTGGGGAGGTGAACCGGAAGCTTCGCGGCCTTACGCCTGCCTGAAGCGGCCTTCTCGCATTTCTCCCTGCGAGGGTCATATCCGCGTCTGGAGGATGGCCTCAGACTTGGGAGGCTCCTTCTCGGCGACGTCATTGGCTGCAGAAGTGACTGAAAAACACGCCAAAGAGGCTGGAGAAGAATTAGGGACATTTTTCCCCCACATGGGGTCATCAGAGGAGACGTGGCCTGCTTGCACCAGGACTACGTCTCCCAACACACTCCCGCCCCTCCCTCAAGCCCCTCACTCGTCTGGAACGACACCACAGCCCCACTATCCTGAAGATCAGACTCTTGGGGAAGGGCCTCGGCCCTCTTCCCCACCACGGACTTACCTCGTCCCCTACTCTGGGTAGGGGAGGGTGGTAGGGAAGCTCTGTCAGACGAGACGCCCGGCGAAGCAAGGGGGGGAAGGGGCGCTAGTCTTCTTAGGCGACCTCTTCGTCGCCTACTTCTTCTTGGTGCTATACCGCACCCACTCAGACTCCTGGGGAAGAGCAATGGGCACTTCCCCACAACTGACTTACCTCGTCCCCTACTCTGGGTAGGGGAAGATGGCTGTATAAAGAAGCTCCATTCGACGAGGCATCGGGAGAAGTAAGCGGCGAGGAGAGACTCGTCTTCCTATGAGATCTCTTGGATGCATTCTTCTTCTTGGTGCCGAAGCGCACCCACTGCACTACGTTCCAGGACTCGCACTCCGGACACGTGGCTGTAGGAGAACATAAGCTGCCCCTACACGACGAACACAGAGGATAAGGGGAGGAAGGATGATTTATTGTTAATTTGTTCTCTTCAGCTATTTATTTCCTTATTTCATTTCTTCACTGGGCTATTCTTCCTTATTGGAGCCCCTGGTCTAAAGCATCCTGCTTTTCCAAATAGAGCAGTAGCCAGGATAGTAATAAAAATAATAATAAGTCCACGTGGGGACCTCGAAAGACACAAAAAGGGGGGTCGGGGACACAGGGTCGCACTGGGTAAGAGAGAGCGCCGAGATGTTATCACGGCGCGACCAGAGAACTTACTGGAGATCGAGACCTGAGCAAGCATGCTCTCTGACCTGGGGGATAGCCTCAGGGCATGTTCCACTCCACCTGAGGTTACCCCTCATAGAAAACGGGACTAGGGGTAAGCTACACAAAACTCTGGTCGGTTGGGAGGAGATCCCAGATACTCCTAAGAAAGTAGTTCGAGGTAAGTATTCTGTGTTGGAACAAATACAAATTATTTTTAAAATTTGTGATTTTTTCCTACGCGACAACAAACCGTCTTTTATACAACAGGATTCATCCTTAAGTGGGAGGATGTCTCGTGGGCCATCTGGCTAGCAAACAACCTGGGATGAAAATGCACAGTCCAGAAAGGTGAAAAACAATGCAAGTCAAATTTACGTCTTGTGACCCATTGTCTTAGTAAATACTGTACAGTAGTGTTATACATTAAAAACATACGTACATACATGATCGGTAAATACTTTACTATTGTATGTATAGGAGAATGGAACATGCATGCAGGAACAGTACGTACCATACTTTTCAGTTTATCCAAATTATTACAGGTACTGTACATTACTAACGAATTGTCAAAATGTTCATCTTTGATTTTTTGCTTTAAAAAGCATCAAGGTGTTTTATGGGTATTTAATGGATGTGTGGAAAAGTTATATCCTTTTCTTATTATAAAGGAAATGACAGCTGTCTTCCATGGATTAAGAAAAGCCAATGTTTCACAAACCTTTGCCATGGCATCCTTCAATGCTGCATCAAAATGAGCTTGGTTTCACCAGAGGCCTCACTGCTAAAATGCTCACTTCAAATGCTTGGTTTTTTTTCCAGAGTTGATTAAATGCTGTAGTACTTCCTGTATATATTGTACAGTAGTGGTTTCTACAGTAAATAATGGTTAAAGTATGATCAGTCCCCTTACTCAAGGTGAATAAGCAAAATCAACCACGTACTTTTGTAACAGAACTTTGCTGCTACGAGTGAAAACTAAAGTGTTTTCAAAGTCAATACACCTTCATTCTATCATATTATAGCAAGAGCAGTTTCAAACATCTGACTTTATGGAAATATGATGGTCATCAAAGTCATTTTTAGCTTCTTTCATATCGTCTTAAACATTATCTGGATAATGTTAGTGAACAGCTGGATACATACATACATACCAAAGGCACCTCCCCCAATTTTGGGGGGTAGCCGACATCAACAAAGAAACAAAACAACCTCCCACATTATCCACCACAGATGAAGCTTCATAATGCTGAATCCCCTACTGCTGCTACCTCCGCGGTCATCTAAGGCACCGGAGGAAGCAGCAGGGCCTACCGGAACTGCGTCACAATCGCTCGCCATTCATTCCTATTTCTAGCACGCTCTCTTGCCTCTCTCACATCTATCCTCCTATCACCCAGAGCTTTCTTCACACCATCCATCCACCCAAACCTTGGCCTTCCTCTTGTACTTCTCCCATCAACTCTTGCATTCATCACCTTCTTTAGCAGACAACCATTTTCCATTCTCTCAACATGGCCAAACCACCTCAACACATTCATATCCACTCTAGCTGCTAACTCATTTCTTACACCCGTTCTCTCCCTCACCACTTTGTTCCTAACCCTATCTACTCGAGATACACCAGCCATACTCCTTAGACACTTCATCTCAAAAACATTCAATTTCTGTCTCTCCATCACTTTCATTCCCCACAACTCCGATCCATACATCACAGTTGGTACAATCACTTTCTCATATAGAACTCTCTTTAAATTCATGCCCAACCCTCTATTTTTTTACTACTCCCTTAACTGCCCCCAACACTTTGCAACCTTCATTCACTCACTGACGTACATCTGCTTCCACTCCACCATTTGCTGCAACAACAGACCCCAGATAATGTTGGTTAACATCTAGATAATGTTAGTCAATATCCGAGATAATGTTAAACTGCATCTGAATGAAATTCCATATTTAGTACAAACCTGCAAACATCAGATCAGGCAGGCTGTATTCGGATGCTTCCACAGCAGAGGATAAGTGGTAACAAGTGGTAATTACAAACTTTGCCTGAATATGATGTTGCTAATTAGATCAAATCATGTTATTGTCATATACAAGTACACAGAAAAATGTTATTTTCATTAGTAAAATAAATTTTTGAATATACTTACCCGATAATCATGTAGCTGTCAACTCCGTTGCCCGACAGAATTCTACGGAAGGGATACGCCAGCGATCGCTATACAAGAGGGGGGTGTACTCACAAACGCCACCTGTGGCCAGGTACTGCAATACTTCTTGTTGACACCACCTCAATTTTTCCTCGGTCCACTGGTTCTATGGGGAGGAAGGGTGGGTCAATTAAATCATGATTATCGGGTAAGTATATTCAAAAATTTATTTTACTAATGAAAATAACATTTTTCAATATTAAACTTACCCGATAATCATGTAGCTGATTCACACCCAGGGAGGTGGGTGAAAACCAGTGTACATGTATATCAAGAAGCTAAGTATCCCGTATTTCATATTATCAGTTATTCAAAATAACAATGAAATTACAAGTACCTGGTAAGGAAGTCGACTTGAGCCATTACTCTGCCTTAAATAAGTTCGTCTTCCTTACTGAGCGCAGCGTTCCTCTTAGGAGGCTGAACAACTCTAAGGTGCTGAAGTATCAAGGGCTGCAACCCATACTAAAGGACCTCATCACAACCTTTAACCTCGGCGCTTCTCAAGAAAGAATTGACCACCCGCCAAATCAACAAAGATGTGGAAGGCTTCTTAGCCGACCGTACAACCCATAAAAAGTATTCAAGAGAAAGGTTAAAAGGTTATGGGATTATGGGAATGTAGTGGCTGAGCCCTCGCCTACTACTGCATTCGTTGCTACGAATGGTCCCAGGGTGTAGCAGTACTCGTAAAGAGACTGGACATCTTTGAGATAGAATGATGCGAACACTGACTTGCTTCTCCAATAGGTTGCATCCATAACACTCTGCAGAGAATGGTTCTGTTTGAAGGCCACTGAAGTAGCCACAGCTCCCACTTCATGTGTCCTTACCTTCAGCAAAGCAAGGTCTTCTTCCTTCAGATGAGAATGTGCTTCCCTAATCAGAAGCCTGAATAGTAAGAAACTGAGTTCTTAGAACTTGGGAAAGAAGGTTTCTTGATAGCACACCATAAGGCTTCTGATTGTCCTCGTAAAGGTTAAGACCTTTTTAGATAGTACCTAAGAGCTCTAACTGGGCAAAGTACTCTCTCCAGTTCATTCCCCACCAAGTTGGACAGGCTTGGGATCTCGAACGACTTAGGCCAAGGACGTGAAGGAAGCTCGTTTAGCAAAAACCGAGCTGCAAGGAACATGTAGCCGTTTCAGATGTGAAAACAATGATCCTGCTGAAGGCGTGGATCTCACTTACTCTTTTAGCTGTTGTCAAGCACACGAGGAAAAGAGTTTTTAATGTGAGGTCCTAAAAAGAGGCTGATTGGAGAGGTTCAAATCTTGATGACATAAGGAACCTTAGGACCACGTCTAGATTCCAGCCTGGAGTGGACAACCGACGTTCCTTTGAGGTCTCAAAAGACCTAGGGAGGTCCTGTAGATCTTTGTTGGTGGAAAGATCCAAGCCTCTGTGGCGGAAAACCGCTGCCAACATACTTCTGTAACCCTTGATCGTAGGAGCTGAAAGGGATCTTACTTTCCTTAGATGTAACAGGAAGTCAGCAATCTGGGTTACAGTGGTACTGGTTGAGGAAACTGCATTGGTCTTGTACCAGCTACGGAAGACTTCCCCTTGAGACTGATAGATTCTGAGAGTGGATGTTCTCCTTGCTCTGGCAAACGCTCTGGCTGCCTCCTTCGAAAAGCCCCTAGCTCTTGAGAGTCTTTCGAAAGTCTGAAGGCAGTCAGACGAAGAGCGTGGAGGTTTGGGTGTACCTTCTTTACGTGAGGTTGACGTAGAAGGTTCACTCCTAGAGGAAGAGTCCTGGGAATGTCGACCAGCCATTGCAGTACCTCTATGAACCATTCTCTCGCGGGCCAGAGCGGAGCCAATCCACGTCAGCCGTGTCCCTTTGCGAGAGGAGAACTTCTGAAGTACCCTGTTGACAATCTTGAACGGCGGGAATGCATACAGGTCGAGATGGGACCAATCCAGCAGAAAAGCATCCACGTGAACTGCTGCTGGGTCTGGAATCGGAGAACAATACAACAGGAGTCTCTAGGTTATCGAGGTAGCGAACAGATCTATGGTTGGCTGACCCCACAGGGCCCAAAGTCTGCTGCAAACACTCTTGTGAAGGGTCCACTCTGTGGGGATGACCTGACCCTTCCGGTTGAGGCGATCTGCCATGACATTCATACCGCCCTGAATGAACCTCGTTACCAGCGTGAGCTTTCGATCTTTTGACCAGATGAGGAGGTCCCTTGCGATCTAGAACAACTTCGACGAAAGAGTCCCTCCCTGCTTGAAGATGTAAGCCAGGGCTGTGGTGTTGTCAGAGTCCACCTCCACCACCTTGTTAAGCTGGAGGGACTTGAAGTTTATCAAGGCCAGAAGAACCGCCAACAACTCCTTGTAATTGATGTGAAGTGTCCTTTGCTCCTGATTCCATGTTCCCGAGCATTCCTGTCCGTCCAAAGTCGCACCCCAGCCCGTGTCTGATGCGTCCGAGAGGAGACGGCGGTCGGGTTTCTGAACAGCCAAATGTAGACTTCCTTGAGAAGAAAGCTGTTCTTACACCACGCGAGAGAAGACCTCCTCTCTTCGGAAACAGGAACTGAGACCGTCTCTAGCGTCATGTCCTTTATCCAGTGAGCAGCTAGATGATACTGAAGGGGGGGGAGGTGGAGTCTCCCTAACACGATGAACAGGGCCAGCGATGAAAGTGTCCCTGTTAGACTCATCCACTACCTGACTGAGCATCGGTTCCTTCTCAGCATGCTCTGGATGCATTCTAGGGCTTGGAAGATCCTTGGGGCCGACGGAAAAGCCCGAAAAGCTCGACTCTGAAGATCCATACCCAGGTAGACAATGGTCTGGGATGGGACGAGCTGAGACTCCTCAAAATTGACCAGGAGGCCCAGTTCCTTGGTCAGATCCATAGTCCATCTGAGAATCTCCAGACAGCGACGACTTGTGGGAGCTCTTAAAAGCCAGTCGTCTGACGGAGTCGGACACAAGATCATGGTACTGCTGCACAGTCTGTGAACTGTCAACCATGGGGAAGCGAGGAAGTACAGTGACAACCCGAAGCTGTCTAGACTGTCTGGGTCGTATAGACAACTCCTTATCGGGTTGCTGAGGTTGCCGCACTGCGTCAAAACAAGTCACTTCTGCTGGTTGTTGAACGTCTTCCCAGTGACACACTGACTCCGTAAACAAAAAATCCTCTAACAAGAACTAAGCTTGGACTGCATGTCTTGCAACACAGCTCAAGGTCTATGGGAGCAGGTGTGGTAACAGACGGGGTTAGCGACTGAAGTGGAACCATTACCTTCCCTGGAAGCATATTATGCTTAAATAAAAGTCCATAGGAGGCTACGCAGCTAAAGGCTCCTCTCCAAATGACAGAGTCCTCAAGGGAATATCAGAAGGAGGGAGAAAAGCACTTTCTCATCTACAGGGACCATATCCGAGAAAAGCTAAGTTCTCTCAGTGAGGGTTTCACTGGTGCAAAAGCAGCAGACTAGAAGGCAACGTTATGAAACTGCTTGACAGTCTAGTGAGTTGGCAACAACCAAAGATGTGTGACTGAGAAGCATGCGGTAAGGTATGCAGAGCATGCTGTATGTAGAGCATGCTGTATGCAGAGCATGCTGTATGTAGAGCATGCTGTAAGAGAAGCAGAGCATGTTGCATGGCGTGTAACATTTCTCAGAAATTCCATGACCAGTGCTAGATTGAGTAATATCGCATTACTGTCCATTGAAAGTGCACGTGCCGAGGGAATTGATTTAGACTGTTTTGTTGATGAATTTGATAGCCGGCATGATAATCGTAGAATTAAGCTGCACTAAATATACGATCTATAATCTACTTCACCTCAGGACAGGGAAACTCGCCCTGTTGGCAACACTGCATTACTTCATGCATGCTTGCATGGGGTTTTAATATCAACATAATATTTACATTACATTCATAACTCATGATTCATTTTTGTTTTGAAGATATTTTGCCATATTTGCGATTTGTTAAAAATATATTGCAAGGAATACATATACAGTGATACCTCGGTACTCGACCATAATCCGTTCGAGATCCGTGTTCGACCTCCGATTTGTTCGAGTACCGAATTTTTTTTCCCCATAAGAAATAATGGTATATATTCTATTCCGTTCCCAAGCACTCGAACAGGCCCAAAATATTAATAAAACGTGTACCTAAACAACAATAATTATCTAAATGTGTATGAAATTGGTCAGAAAATCCTATAAAACAATTTTAAACCATTTACTGTACTAAAATAAAACAATTTTAAACCATTTTCTGTACTGTAGTGAACATACCTTTGAGCAGCGGTTCGATGGCATACAGGGATGGATGTGGAGAGGATGGAAGGGGGAGGTTACTGCTTGGAAGGAGAGTCCCCTTCCATGATGTGGCGGGGTAGTTCTCCTTCAGGAGTTGTTTCTCTCTCCAATGAAAGGGTGGGCAGATCTATTTCAGGGGTTTCTTCTCTTCTTTGTCTCTTCTTTGGAGGAGAAACAGGCTTTGATGTAGCAGCTTTCTTTTCTTTTGTGAAAAACTGGTCTATTGTTAATTGTTTCTTCCTCCTCTGCAGTATTCTTCGAAAATGATACATGACACTATCATTAAACATATGCACTGCCCGGTTAGCCTATCTTTCATTGGCTTGTGACCTGGCATCTTCGTCTCGTCCTTGGTAATGTACGTATTGGCTGGCATTTTCTTCCAAAATAACCCAGTCTCATCACAATTAAAGACTTGTTGTGCGATCAAATTTTGTTCATTTATGTACCGATCGAATTCCCCCACGTATTTATCGGCTGCAATTTGATCCGAACTAGCTGCCTCCCCATGCCTAGTAACACGATGAATACCTGTTCTATTACGAAACTTTTCAAACCAACCCCTGCTCGCTTTAAATGTAAATGAATCACTTTCACTGGTACTCGGACTTTTCTTCACTAATTCTTCATAGATATGCAACGCTTTTTCACAAATGAACGCTTCACTAACACTTTCCCCGGCCAACTGTTTTTCTTTAATAAATATTAAAAGCAACTTTTCCATCTCCTCAATCACTTGTGGCCTTTGCTTAGTTACCGCCGTAACTCCCGTTGCAACATTCGCCTTCTTAATCATTTCTTTATGCTTTAAAAACGTAGAAATGGTCGACTTCGCCATTCCGTATTCTACCGCTAAATCGGACACTCGTACACCATTCTCATATTTCGCTATAATTTCCTTCTTCAACTCGATCGTTGTTCGCACTGTTTTCCTCTTCTCCTTCCCCTTAACACTCATTACTTTCTTGGGACTCATTATGAAAGCTAAAAAAGCAATTAAAAGCACTGAAAATCACTAAATCACAACGAATGCTGATCGCGCGTTGTCTGAGTGACGCTCTCGAGAGAACTGATGCTTCCCGAACAAGCGAGAGTGGCCGAGATGGCGCGATCATCACAAAGCCCATGCGGTCGTCACGTGTTCGGCTGGTCGAGTACCGAATTTTTGGTCGAGCACCGCAGCAAAAATTTCTCGAAAATTTTGGTCGAACTCCGAATTGTTCGAGTATAGAGTCGTTCGACTACCGAGGTATCACTGTATATTTTTTTATTTAAGTAATACGAATAACCTCCATTATCATAATGTTTGTGTAGGCATACATGTATATGATTACAAATGCAAGTTATGAAAGTAATGAGGTGTTATTATTGTCATTTGTTATTTCAAAGTTGAATGGGAAGAGGCTCAAGTTGAGGAGAAAGTGGCAGATGCATGCGTTGAGGTGGCTGACTCATAGCATGAGGTTCCTGCCTCAAGAGTTGCGCTTGCCTCAAGGGTTGAGGTGGCTGCGCAGAGAGAGGCTCTTGACTCACGAGTTGAGGTTCTTGAGGTGTGAGCTGCGAGAGTTGAGGTAGCGGCTGCGCAGAACGCAGTTCCTGTCTCACGAGTTAAGGTTCCTGAGGAGCTAGCCTCAAGAGTTGAGGCTCTCGCCTTGAGGAAAGTTGAGGTAGCAGCTGCGAGAGCTGAGGTGGCTGCCTCAAGGATGGTAGAGGTTGTCGTACCTCAAAAGGTTGTAGCCTCAAAGATGGTCTAACTGCAAGAAAATCTTGCCTCAAGGCATAAGACTCCTGCTCCCATTGTTGAGGTTGCCTTAAGGAAGGTTAAGGTTGCTGCACAACGCTGGTAACTGGCAACTCCGAACGCGGTAAGGTAGCTTGAGGAACCTCAACTTCGTACGCCTGGCAGACTGGACTGCGGTGAGGCGGAGCGCTCGCAGGAGGAGGTGTAACCTTCTCAGCCTGAAACTCACGCATTAAGACCGCAAGCTGCGACTGCATGGACTGCAGCAAAGTCATCTTGGGATCAACAGACGGTAAGGTCTGTTGAGGCAAAGCCTTAACAGAAGATTAGGTCTGTTGAGGCATCGCCTTACCTCTCTTAAGAGGTGTGCAGTCACCTGAAGACTGCGGAGAGTCAGAGCTAACCCAATGACTGCATCCGGGTTGTTGAACTCTAGAGGTCTGGACTTTACGTTTAAGAGGTCTTGAGACCTGAGTCCAGCGTTTTCTCCCCGAAATTTCTTCTGCAGACGAGCAAAATAAGGGCTCAATCGTCTGCGGGTGGGAGTGACGGTCTCTGTAAGACACGCCCGCAACCACCGAGGATACTTCTGTGCGCCGATCAAGGCCTGCCGAACCCTTTTGCCCTTCGACATTGCTTCTCCCCTGGGCTTGGGAGCTTGCAAGAGGTCCCGGACTGGGAGGACGACTGGCACGCACAGAAGTACCCTCACGCACAACACTGACACACTTTGCGCTAATCACTTATCACTTTTGATTTTCTGTTTGCACTTATTTCACTGAACTCGAAACTTTAAGTGGTTTGTACCTGAAACACGCAATTCTATCCTTCCTTAAAAGTTAGTAATTGCGAAAACAGAATTACAATGTAACAGAAAAATCTAATGAAAGATAAATAATTCAGTGGCTGGAAAGAGACTAAACACTAGATCAAATAAACTACGTTTAAAATCTCTCACCGCATAAAGCTTGAGAACAAGAATAAAACTCATGAAACGTTTACCTTCTTCCCCTAAAGAGACTAGGGAGAAGAGCAAAAACGATAACAACGTTACTCGCTTGAACGAAACGTTTATCCAGCTCTCTCTCCCTCCGTCTCTATCTCTCTCTCTCTCTCTCTCTTGACTTAGAACCTGAGAGAAGAGCCCAATCATATATATCGTTAAAACATATTAATGTTAAAGGAAAAAAACTGAAATATTTCCCAAATAAAAAGTTCCTTTATTAGAATTAAAACCATTAAGCTAAGAAAGAATGAACAAAACGTTAGATACGGTTACTCTTACTGCAACGTGACACCGTGAAAATTCTCTCTCTATCGTAACGATAGAGCGCAAGTTGAACGTTCTGAACGTCAACAACTGCAGAGACAAAACAAAACGTTAGTTCAACTTTGAAAACAGTACGAGACTATCAAAGAAATTCTTTCAAAAACATTAAAATAGCATAAAATGTTAACAGGTAAAACCGAAATGACGGGCTCAATGTTAATTAACTTCGGTACCAAGAAAAGACCGCCTACTATTAGGAAAGGTCGAATATAAACAAATATAAAAATTAATTTTAATAAGTTTATAATAAAAGGAAGTTAATCGAAGAGGCCTATAAAAGGCGGAGAGATAAAAAATAAATCTATAACTTTTGTTAAGCAAAATTGAGAAAGAGAGTCTATACTCTCTTAGACACCAACACTTCCGTCTAAGGGAAGGGTCGGCCATTTAAAGGTGAAAGAGAGTTCATACTCTCTTCGTCACCATAATTAATCAAATTAATTCCAAAAGCTAGCTAAGCTAATAATAAAACTTCCTGAATAGCGAAAGCTGAAATCTTAGAGCAATACTTCACCAAAAACCGTGAACAAGACTCCAAAATTATAAGCGTATCCATGAACGTCTTGCCGGAAGCACGACAGAGGAAAAATTGAGGTGGTGTCAACAAGAAGTACTGCAGTACCTGGCCACAGGTGGCGCTTGTGAGTACACCCCCCTCTTGTATAGCGATCGCTGGCGTATCCCTTCCGTAGAATTCTGTCGGGCAACGGAGTTGACAGCTACATGATTATCGGGTAAGTTTAATATTGAAAAACATGATTTCATAAGGAATGCACATACGTCAATAGATGTCAACCGTGAACTAATGAAACAACTCATGGGTATGTCAATAGACATACACTGTAAAATATGGAGTTAAAGTCTGGTCTTCTCATTACGTGGGCAGTTAACCCTCCAGTTAAAGAAAACTGTTGGCTCTTTTTGTTATAGTAGATTCTTTTAACTTCTTTTTAACAGAATAGCACATAAATTTCAGATAAAAAATCATAAATCTTTTATCCCAGAGATGACTACAATGCAAAACAAAGTTTTAATACGTCAGGAAAAACGTTTTTGAGAGTAACTTTTTCTATGGATTAAAAAAAAAAAATCAAACCTAAATTACATGGACTTAGGAGACTGATGATTTGGTTTCCTGTCTCGTTTCTATTGAGCTTTTATCAAAAAACTTTCCATAAAAAAATTGAAGCTAATTCTAAACACAATAAATTCACATCTACAGATCCTTATAGTGTTGCTAATCCTCGAAGTCCACTAACATCCCAAAATTACATTTACCACCAGTACAAACCTTATCAACTGCTATTACGGGATTCTTCATATACGGTTCAATTTCACTGTCATCCGAATCTAAATCTGAATCCGAATCCTCTTCATTCTTAGTGTCTTTAGTCTTCTTACACCCATCACCATTAGCAGTTTCCTTAGACTCCATGCCCATAACAGCCCTCTGAGCTTTAAGCAGCCATAAACTTTCAGAATTAGGGAAAGCCTCAGTAAGGTCTCTGAAAATTATAAACGTACAGTTCCTTAATAAAATAACTTCTGGAATCATCCTATGCAGATATAATCATAAATCAAAGAAGTAATATGTCTAATAGAATAATCTACATCTGGCATGCATTTGAAACAATAGCATTTGATGCATCCCATCAATACCAGTATATTTCAGTAGCAGTACCTCAATTCCTAACCTATGAAGTTTTAGATATAACTTCTCTTTGCATATTTATATCTGCATACAAAAAGATGCTCACAAAATCTTAAAAACCCAAAATATTCCTCTCAAAATTTAGATATACAGTACATTGATATAAAAATCCGTAATTTTATAATCAGTTTGTTTTTTTCCTTAATAATACAAACCTAAGTTGATGAAACTCTGTTGTTAAAATTTAAGGGGAGTCTGTACTTATTGGTAGGCAGCAGGGAAGGCCAGTCTCCCAGCCAGTAAACTGAGTAGCAACTTTGACCTTCACCTAAGGCTTGTAGGGTAGTTGAGGCAGGAAGTGAATCTTAAGGGGTGTGACATGGCCCCATTAAACAAATTTTATTTAGGGTTTACTACAGTGCATTTTTGTTTATCGATAAATTTCAAAATGCATTATAAAAATAATTTTAAATACAAATATTTTGAAAGAAAAACTTTCTCAGCATCTTATTTCTTTATATATATTATTTCATCAATGTACGGAAGATAGCTCCTATTGTGACTATTTTTCATACAGAATCTTTAAAGTTTTGTTAAAAAGGGATTTTCCAGATTATAGTCTAAATGACAGAAATCAATCAATAATAAAAAAAGTCGATACAATTTTTCTCTCAAAATTTCATATTTTGAGAACTGGGACTTTGGTTTTTTTAGAGGTTGGTCTATTTGAATAGGATTTACTATGAATAGGTATGGGCTTCTAGAAGTAATTATCCTCACCAATGAGGATAACAAGGGCATACTAAAACAAAGTTTTCCCTGGAATTTTTTAAAGAAAAATAAAAAGATAAGTACACAGGTCAGATAACTGTTGTGAACATGGCCAATAGCGCTTGTGAAAATATACAAAAAAGAAATTTTAGCAATAATTCATTGTTTTCATTAAAAAACTATTTGTATAGTTAGAAAAATACAAATTAAATTCATAAACATTGTGATTGGTTCATACATGACTACAAGCACTCATCCACTAATAGGAGATTCATCCTAGTGATACAGGAAACAATCATCAGGGTTCATACTATTAGCATAGACTTTTCTGCTTCAACCAATTTGGGAGAGTGTCTGTGAGCAGAAGCAGAGTGCTGCAGAAAACTGAGACACAATCGCACACATTCCACGGCAGGGAGAGCCGAAAGCCACATAGGTACAGATGACACTCCCCTCAGAGATGGGTGCCGTTGCTTCCCTAAAGGAAGCAACAGAGTTTACACCAAAGGGAAGTCTGTGGTCATCATCTAAAAGAAAAAAGGAATTTTTAAGCTTTTAGACCAGTTGCTTTTAATCATAACCGGCGAAAAGGTTTTGACGGGAGAGTAAGACTACGCCTTTACTATACCAAGCCAAAATAAAAAAGACACTTGTTTACTAGTGCTGGTGTGAGCAGGGTCCTGGTTTACCACACACTACTCTCCCCCCCCCCACTAACTAGCAGAGTGTAGTTACACCTCACAAAAGCTTTAACAGCTAGTTTCAGCTATCACCGAAATACATCTCCTACGTAAAGAGCGTAAGGTTTGCATATAGAGCCAGAACAGCAAGCATTTCCGGTAAGTAACCCTGACTATGTATCAAATTTACTAGAGTTGGCAAGGGGGCTTTTCTCCCGATCGGGGGGAAATAATAAAAAAAAAAAAAAAAACATTGATGTTGCATGAGGTTGAGTGCTAGAAATAGGCATGTGAGCACTTGCATCACGAATTTTTCAGTGCCGAGTACGATATTGATACAAACCGTTCAACACGGATACGATCTTGGTACATACTGCTTCTCTTAGTATATACAATCCTCACGTACTAAGAGATCGACGTAGACACACAGCTACGTTGATCTGACAGATTTCAATAACATTTTCCCCCTTTGGAAAGTAGCACAATTCAGTTGAGGGTACTACATTCAGTATGAGGCTGACCATGGTTGCCCAATCCCATGTAACCTACTTATGTCTTTTCCTGAAGAGACGACTCAATACAATTCTTTTCCCAGTTTCACCTGATAGCAAGAGAAGGATCGTGCAGGAAAGGAAGAAACGGGTGGGGCCCTTATTCGTACCATTAGTATGTGCACTCATTCTTGTGAAAAAAGAGCACAGGTAGCCGGTGTGTAAGTACCAGTAATGCTAACTGATAAGTAACTTTGGAGAAGCAATTAGTCTCTTACCTAGTGAAAACAGCTGGTAAACAAAGAACTATCAGTATTAAGTTTCTTGCCTTACTAGAAGGTAAATGTGAACTCTCAGAAGAGGTCAATGTAAGTGCCTGCACAAATGGTTGAGGGCGCGGACACAGGGATGAACTCGTGGGCGCAAACATATGAGAGCTCCCTTCTGTAGGAGCATGAGGACATGCTTCCGTAGGAGTGTGAGCTCCTGTAAGCAATTCAGGGAGCGCTCCAATGCGAGAGAACAGGTATGGAACATGACAAATCAAAAGAGTGCTTAGGCGAGCAAATAAGGATGTGCTACTGTAGCAGCGTAAGCAAACGTATGGGTGCACCCATGTACGAGCCCATTAATGGGTGCGTGAGCAAACAGGTGAGGTAGTACTTGTGTATTAGAGCACTCAAAAAGCCAATGTGACATTCTTGTAAGAATGAACAGATGGTGAGCACCTAAAAGGATGCAAGCTAATGGGTGATTGAGAGGTGAGTATGAGTATAGCAGAGCACCAATGTGTAGGTACGTTATCTCATTGTCTCTCGGGGTCGCCTTATTCTCAGTCTTCGGTGATGGAGTAAATGAGATTCTTGGACAACACTGAGGAGAGAAATGGTACGAGTCTCCCACTGATCAGTCTTACGTGACTAATTCCTCCATGAAGGGGAAAAAATGGTGGAGCACTTTCCCTCCAACAGGCAGAAGTAGAGATGGTGCAGCAAATGTGAAAGTTTTTCTTTTATCAACAGTATTTCAACTTCCTCAGTTGCAATAAACATCGTTGTCATCAGTTCACACTCACAAGAGAATAAACACCAACAGAAATGCTGTAAAACAGGTAGTAGGTTGGCCAAGGCACTACCCATCCACTAAAATACTACCGCTAGAGTTATTGGGTCCTACAACTGGCCAGATAGTACTCTATTGGATTCTTCTGGTTATGGCTCATTTTTCCTTTGCCAATACAAAAACTGAATAGTCTAAGCCTATTCTTTACACATTTGCCTCTTTCCTCACAAACATGATACTGTATCACTAAGATAGGAAAATTCTTCTTCACGCAAGAGGTTAACCACAGAGTAATTGTTCAGTGGCTGCTTTCTCATTGGTAAGGATAGAAGAGACTCTTTAGCTATGGTAAGCAGATTTTCTAGGGCACTCCAAAAACAAACAATTTTTCTCAAGTCTTTGGTAGTGCCATGGCCTCTGTACCATGGTCTTCTACTATCTTGGGTTAGAGTTCTCTTGATTAAGGGTACAATAACGTACACTATTCTGTTTCCTTATTTACTTCCCTCACTGGGCTATTTTCCCTCTTGGATCCCTTGGCATTATAGCATCCTGTTTTTCCAATTAGGGTTGTATTTTAGCTAATAATAATAAAAACAATAATAATAATAATAATAATAATAATAATAATAATATTGGCAGATCACACAGAAAACTGTGTCAGTTACAGTTATTGGGAAAACTGAAAAACACTTCTCGCACATAACAAATTGCCAACAGTTATTTAAAAAAAAATTAAAATAGCATGTTGTTCGTGGTAGGAATCCATCTGTACTCACCAGCAACTGATAACAAACTGGCTCCTCACTGTACTGGTTAGGGGCGAAGCTTTCCTGCCGTCCACCAGTAACTGACAATTCATTATAAATTCTAACACCTGGCTTCCAGCCAAGGCAAGATAAAAACACACTTCTATCAAAGAATGACGGTTTGTATTCATGTAAGTACAAATATATTTTGAAGTGTGTTTTATCCAGATGCTTCATAAATTTACCGAGTGCTTGGACATGCATGTAACAGAAATGAAAAACATAGTTTAACTTTATACATTCAATAACAAGAGCAATTAGAGATTTCAGACCTCCACCAATGAATATTGTCAACATTTCACTCAAGTCTACAGATGAAACACTTCTTTTTTTCATATTCTGACCATGGATAAATCTACTGTAACATTTAACTAAACTTTACAGACAGAGCAACCCCATTTTCGTATGCTGACTGTAGAAGGAAAAAATGCAAATCCCGATTTAGAATCCGGATCCAGGTCATCTCCAAAAGGTAATGGGGTCGTTCATGACTTGAGATCTATTTGTGGTGAAAATTTCATCAAAATCTATCAATTAGTTTTGATGAACAGTAATCCTGTCCACAGACGGACAAATAAATAAATAAACTGACTCGAGGTATTGAGTTCAATACAAAGAAACACTTATTCTTGAACAAAAGCAAGGCCCTGTACAGTCATTTTAAATTAAGGTGATTATATGCAAGAATAATTATTCTTATAAACAAATGTTTATATAATTGGTCTAAAAAGAATTAGACAACAACAACTAAACTTACTTATATATTTCCTCTCGAAGGTCATGTGCAAAAGGAAATTTATCAGCTACACGATATAGCTCTAAATATAGCTGTTGATCAGGCATTGTCTTAACAGCATCACGGTATACTGCTCGAGGAATTTCACAATTCAAAACCTAAAAAGGATAAAGTTTTGTAATATACAAATTTATCTAATTAATCTAAGTAAAAAAAAAAACATTTGAGAATCTACAGACAGTCATGGTCTTGCTACCAATAATACAACTGATTTATGGTTATCCTCGTGTTGCATTAATTCATAATGTAACGTAGGCCTCTGAGAGTAAGAACATAAGGGATACTTATTGAGCTAAGGTGGAATCAAACCTAAACTTTATGTTTCTATCCCCTTTGATGACAATCAAGTCCTCATTGGGGACAACATCTAACATCTATAAAAAGAAAGAAACATGACTTCTGAACTTTCAAAGACAAATAGATTGAGTAAGAGAGATAGAATGGTTTCCATTTTTGCTCAGTGGTAAGGGTGCGATACCAGGATATGAAGCTATCCAAAGGGAAGGGATACTGCAGTTGAGTGTAAAAGAATGCCCTACATTTTTAGGCCGAGAATCTCACGCTTCCTAGACAATAGCTATTTGAACCGCAGCTCAGGTAAAATTCATTGAAATGAAATATTGATAAAAAAAAGTAGCAAGTCCATTGGACCACATTCCCCAACTCGGGTAAGGCTAATCCAAAAGATTTGAATTTGGAATATAAAGTGCAGTTTTATCAATGTGACTGATAAAAAACATTATCCAGAAATAAATGATTGACTTCAACCAATCACTCTATCATACTACATGTAATTTCTTTACCAAGTAGCACACTAAACAAATATAACATAAAATGTGATCAACTTATAAAATGTAACTGAGAATCTAAACTCATAAAATGAAACAGTGAACTTTATATCATCAAATGAAAAGACCAAAATAAACTTACCTTTTCCCGACTTTCTTCAATAATTTCTGTGATAGCTTTGCCCTCAGACTTTCTTATCTTGAGTGATTCTACATACAATAATTCTAGACGAAATAGCTGCAAAGAGAGTTTGAATATAATTAAAAACATTGAAAGGAATACTCACAAAAGGAAAATAGAATGACTGTATTCAGAATGTAAAATACAATAACACTAACTATACTGTTGATTTTTTAACATATAATTTATCTATTTAAACATTAAGAACTATTTACTTACTTCACGTTTTATAAGACGAGAGTTTTTATGGTATAGAGGTGCCTTAGAAAGTAGTATCTTTCGTGCTGCATCAAAATTGTCCCTTTCTTCTACCTCAAATTTTGCCCAATCAATATACACACTTTCAAGTTGTCCATGATAACGAATCTGTTCTGCATACGCGATACTTACCTGAAATGAACACCAAACTGTTAACATCCAGAAATAAAAATACAGTATAGTTACATAAAAATGGAGATTTAGCAATAAATTGGGTCATTTTAATTCTCAACTGCAGCGGACAGGGTTTCCTTCTCAAAGCTCATTTGTATCCGATTATGCCTAATTCCAATTACAACACCCACATTGGATACTAATACAGTGTGTGTGGCATTGTATGGCATAGGCACGATTTTCGTGTACTTGTTGATCGTAAACTGTCAATAACATTTATCATTTCCTCCAACCATTTTCAGGATTGAGTATCCTACTTACAAGTGGTTTCTTACTGTTCAGTGTATAGTGCGAGTGAGTCGTTTTAGAAAAGATAGAAGTTGTACTGACCAAATTCTCATTTTAAGACATGTTGTACAGCAATGTGTAAAAAACAGTATGCAGTAGAAATCAACTTTTGAAGGCATTTGTGGCATATGAAAATACACTGGCAAACTTTTTTGAGAATCCTGTGTTATTATGGAGTTCCATTTTAAATATGTAAATTTAATTGTGTTCATGAGCATAACAAGTGCAAAGTTAATGTTATGGGAGTCCTATCAAATTAATGTCCAGTGAACAGTGGAGTATGCTGATGACGCTGTCCTTACGCGCGCGCGCACACACACACACACACACACACACACATATATATATATATATATATATATATATATATATATATATATATATATATATATATATATACTCACACATATATATACACACACACACACACACATATATATATATATATATATATATATATATATATATATATATATATATATATATATATATATATATTTCCTAAAAATAGTGGTTTGCTGACAAAATCGGATGTCTTATTTTAAGCTACGATTGAAATGGATTTATACTCGGTATAATTTTTTGTTTTATATTTAATTGACGCTTTTTAACAAAACCTATTTTGGGTTCTTCATCCACAGTATATGTAAGTACAGTGAACCCTCGTTTATCGCGGTAGATAGGTTCCAGACGCGGGCGCGATAGGTGAAAATCCGCGAAGTAGTGACAGCATATTTACCTATTTATTTAACATGTATATTCGGACTTTTAAAACCTTCCCTTGTACGTAGTACTGTTAACAAACCACCCTTTAATGTACAGAACACTTAATGCATGTACTACAGCACCCTAAACTAAAACAGGCACAAATATTAAAGGCGATTTTATATCATGTGTTTCCTAAACACCTAAAAAGCACGATAAAAAATGGCAACCAATGTTTTGTTTACGTTCATCTCTGATCATAATGAAGAAACAAACTCATTTAGTGTACACATATATGTACGTATGGTTAGTTTTTGCATCGATTATATTGATTATACAGTACTGTATGTTGATTTTTTTATTACCAATGTTTTAGTTTACGTATTTTTCTTAGGACTTCCAAATGAAATCTTTTTCTTTATGACGCCGCCTGAAACGACGGCGTGTACGCTCAGTAAACAACCACGCTCAGAACAAACAAGGCATTTAACACGCATGATGATAGTGATAAATAATGATACAGTACATACAGTATTTACAGTAAAAGCATTTACAAAATATGTTACCTTACAAATATAAATTATACAGTACTTGTACGTAGCAAAGCAGGAAAACAATTTGAGAGAGAGAGAGAGAGAGAGAGAGAGAGAGAGAGAGAGAGATTGTTTTACGTACGTAAATGTAAATTTTAAACAAAAAAAATATGATAGGTTACAACATGTAGACTTTTAAAACCTTCCCTTTAACTTAATGCATACAGTACGTACATTACTAAACTATAAAACAGGTTAAAGTAAAAAATAAAGATTGTTACTGTACTCACCACGAAAGAAGTTCAAGAAAAACTTGAATGACTATGGCGATGAATTTGCTGCACAGTAGAAATGATGATGATGAAGCTGATGATGTGTTCTACTGTGCAGTCAATGATAGTATTTTACGTCTCTTCAGACGGAGGTGTCTTTTCCTGGGACACCTCTTCAACTTCTTCAATTTCTTCCGAAGGCGTACTAGCAGGAGGAACTGGCTCTTTTTTGCGAGGCTGAAAAAACATTGTGATCGGAAGTTGTTGCCGCTGCTTCTTTTTTCGATCCAAGAGCATCCTGTAGGGAGTCGTGATGTCATCGACCTTGTTGCAGAATTGCATCGAGCGAACCATATCCTCGTCCCACTCTTGCAACATTTCTTTCGCCTCCTTCATATGGTTGCAGAACTTGGCGAGCCGTTCTAATGTTAAGCCCGTTTCTTCTACATTTTCTTGGGTCTCTTACTGGGTACCCTCACTCTCTTCCTCACTTGCCGATTTCGTCAGGTCTTCGAGGTCTGCGTCAGTTAGGGGCTGGGAATGGCAGTCCAACAACTCGTCGACGTCTTCAGTCGTCATGTCGCCAAACCCGTCACCCCCAATTATGGCAGCCAACTGCACAGATTTCCGTATTGCAGAGTGTTGGATTTCCGACGGAGTAAATCCCTTGTCGTCGTAAACAATATCGGGCCACAGCTTCTTCCAGCTCGCATTTACGGTTGCAGGTTTCATCTCTTGAAGTGCCTTTTGAATATTCTGCAGGCACGTGGCTATGGTGTACTGCCGCCAGTACGCCTTCAAGTTGAAGTCTTCATCCTCGTCATCTTGGGCAGCATCCACACACGCAACGAGGTCCGCCAAGGTATTCTTCGTGTAGAGGGCCTTGAACGCCCTGATAACCCCCTGGTCCATTGGTTGAATTAATGACGTGGTGTTGGGTGGCAGGAACTCAACCTGAACGCCCTCACGCGACAGGTCAGTTGCGTGTCCACCAGCGTTATCCATAAGGAGAAGGATCTTGAATGGCAAGCCCTTCTCTAAGAGATATTCATGGACTTGCGGGATGAAACACTGGTGGAACCAGTTGGAGGTCAGCATCTTCGTAATCCATGCTTTTTGATTATGCATCCAGTACACGGGAAGGAGATTCTTATTTTTGTTTTTCAAAGCGCGAGGATTTTTCGACTTATAAATAAGCCCCGGCTTTAACAAAAATCCAGCAGCATTGCCACACATCACGAGGGTAACGCGATCCTTGAATGCCTTAAAGCCAGAGGCTTTGGCTTCCTCTTTGAACAGGAAAGTTCGCGACGGCATTCTCTTCCAAAACAAGCCGGTTTCATCCATATTAAACACTTGTTCCGGCTTGTATCCACCTTCAGCGATAATGTTCTTGAAAGTCTGGTTCACGTAAGTTTCAGCAGCGGCAGTGTCAGCGGAAGCAGACTCCCCATGCAGGGAAACGCTTTTCAGGGCGAAGCGTTTCTGAAACTTCGCGAACCATCCTTTGCTGGCGGAAAAACGTTGTTTCTGACGCTGGGAATCAGTGGAGGTCCCTGGTTGAGGATCATCTACATCATCATCTTCTTCAGCATGGTCGCCATCGTCGTCATGAGGTTCCTTTGCCGCAAAATTCTCATACAAGCTCAAAGCCTTTGTTCGGATGGTGTTCGTATCCAACGCTATGTTCTTCTTCCGACAGTCGGCAATCCACACAGCTAAAGCACCTTCCATGCGTACGATCGTTTTATTACGCGTTGTAACGACTCGCTTCGCTGATCTGCTAAAGGTGATTGCAGCAGTCTTTCTAATGTTCGCCTCGTCCTTCTTGATGTAGCGAACGGTGGATTCGTTGATGCCAAAATGGCGGCCGGCGGCCGCGTAACTTCTACCATCTTTTAACATGTCGAGAAGCGTAACCTTCTCAGCTATCGTCATCATTCTTCGGTGGCGTTTAGGCTCACTACCAGCCTTACTAGAAGCAGAACGCTTGGGAGCCATTGTAACAGAAAGTTCAACAAAAAGTTCAACTTAAAACAGTCGCACACAGCACAGATTAAACTTCACAAAGTTAAGAACGTCTACTCAGCAATACGCGGAAAGAGAAAGTGAACGATGCAGACCCGCGAGAACTGTGATGCTGGAAGTTGAAGATGCGGGCAAAACACCAATCACAGGCTAGATAACAAAACTTGAGTTTTGATTCATCATCTATCAGCGCTTGAACCAATCACAACCCGTCTTACAGAACATGGTGCGTTGGTTACTCATAGAAGATGCCCCGCGCATACTGAACGTACGTAGATTAAGTACAAGGGTACCGTAATAATAATAAATAATGATAATAATACTGTACAGTAATAATAATAATAATAATGATTAATAATAATAACAATAATAATTTTATTAACAACAACAACAATAATAATAATAATAACAATAATAATAAAAATTTACGTACGTACGCTATTTTACGCCTCTCTCTCTCTCTCTCTCTCTCTCTCTCTCTTTCTCTCTCTCTCTCTCGTACGCTTACAGTACTTATTCGAAATGTGATTTTTGCAACAAAGAATATTATTGGATGCAGTACTGTACTACGTACGTATACATACAAAAGATTCATGGAAAAGAAGCACATCCATTACAGTACACACCATTCTAATATGGTATGACTGCATCTGATTTGCGTTTCATGTTCGATTTAATTTTACTACGTACTGAATTATCGTATGATCACATTCTCTTTTCGTGTTTTATTTCTTTCTGTGCTGAATTATATATCATATGTAATGCAATGAACAATCAGTAAGAGCAGATATTACTAATTACAGTATTAATGGAATTACAGGTAACAAAATATCGTATTTGGTTATCTTCAGATTTCGCGGTATTTTCGAATTTTCCGGAAAATCCGCGATATGTATATATATATGGGTTATGGGAAAACCCCGCGAAGTGGTGAATCCGCGATTGTCGAACCGCGAAGTAGCGAGGGTTCACTGTATTGTATAACACCGAGAGAGAGAGAGAGAGAGAGAGAGAGAGAGAGAGAGAGAATCAGATGTTGTAATCGAATGCCATGTTTTTGTTTCTTGTACCACTTGAAGCGAGGAAATGATCACCGCAACTAATAATAGTCTTGTTAATTTCATTCTTAAACTCGGTTGTAATATGTGAACTAAGATTTTATTTTTTTACACATACAGAGAGAGAGAGAGAGAGAGATTTGAGTCTCTCTCTCTCTCTCTCTCTCTCTCTCTCTCTCTCTCTCTCTTGGAGAGAGGATTTTATAATTACACCTTGTACTATACAAAACAAATCATTGTAAAGCAAATCTATACTGTTTAGAAGATGACAAAATATTGCAGACTTGTTACCGAAATTTACGCTATTCACTGCCGATAAACGAACCCAGCCTACGTGTGAAAACCTTGAATACCCACAGGGAAAACTAAAGTTTTATATATTCTACACTAAATACAAATAATGCTTGAATATACCTTCATTAACAATACCATTAAAATTATCGAAAGGTTAGAGAAAGATAAAGATTGCCGAGAATGTAACCACAATTTTGTTTACATTTTGTCAGCTGGATTCCCATAGTTAAAAGGGTGCTACTATAGCGTGAGGTCTACCGCCATATGTCGCCCACCCAGGTGGAGGGTGAGGTCTACCGCGTGACCAGCGTCCCACAGCCCCGCACCTAACCATGGAACATGTGAACTGCCCAAATCCATCAAAAACGTGACCTGTCCATGTGACCTGCCCATATTAAAGGAAGCAAATGGATTAATGGAGCTCCTAAATCAGTTTTTCCCTCGCCCTAAAAGAGATATCATCGATTGAGGGTACTAAAAATGTTGCTGAAGGAGTTTTATAGTAGAGTCATTCTGACAGAAGAAGCAGCACTCGCCTTCTTAAGAGAGCACAATCTCTTGGATACAGTTCAAGAAGCAGATCCATGCCATGAATGTGGTTAAGTTATGCAGGAAAAAAGAAAGCGTAACAGAGGAAGAGAATTCAAGCCCGTGGTATGTTGCCCTCGAAAGGGTTGTCAAACTACACGGTCTGTTCGTACAGGAAATCAATTTTTCCATTATACGGACATGAACAACAAATTGCACTGCAACCTAAGCCTTTGTGAAATATTAGAATTAATATTTCTCTTTGTATTGGATATACCAATGTCCACAGTAACGACTCTCACAGGAAAATCTGCCAATACTGTAACTGACTGGTTCAACATGTGCCGAGAGGTGTTGGTCGTCAGCTGTTCCAGTCTCATCTTGACCATTTTTGCTGGAAGGTGATGAGAAAAAATTCCAATGATCTATTTGTGTCATTCTTAGAAGATGTACGAAGTGTGTATCGCTAGAATAAATGTATGGAAATATATGATAACCTGTTTGACGTACGAAGAGTGTATCGCTAGAATTAATGTATGGAAATATATGGTAACATGTTTATTTTGACCTTTATACCTTTTTTTAATATAATTAGAAATCCAATTATCTATTTAAGTCATCTCTAAGATATGTTTAAATTAAGTGTTTATTGCTTAAACAAATGTATGAAATGTGTTTTATCTATGAGGGACGAATAATTCAGCAGTAGACCTCACGCTATAGTACTAACGGGAGGTAGATCTCACGCTATAGTGTGGTAGACCTCACGCTATAGTAGCACCGTTAAAAGTTTATTTCATTGTTGATATGGAATTTTATCCTTTAAGAGGCTATTTATCATGAAATTATGTTAATAAAATGTAAGATAAATATCGTTTGGTAACATTTATTAACAAGCATGATATTTAGGGCTACCAATATACCTAAAAAGACAATAGATTTGATATATTTTGTAGTGCTTGACGTGCAGACTTTGAACAGCTTTGCAAAAACAATTTTTTCTTTTTTAAACTACCGACCGTATAAATGGGGAATCGCATAATTCGAACACTCATAATTCGGGACCCTACTGTATATATATATATATATATATATATATATATATATATATATACAGTAGGGTCCCGAATTAAGCGTGTTCGAATTACACGATTCCCCTTTTCCACGATCGCTATTTTTCAAAAATAAATTTTCTGTATCTGCGAGGCTGTTCAAAGTTCGCGAGTCAAGCACTATAAAATGTATCAAATCTATTGTCTTTTTAAGTATATTGGTAGCCCTAAATACGGTGATTTATAATAAATGTTACAAAACAATATTAACATTACATTTCATTAACACAATTTCATAATGAATAGCCTATTTAAGGATAAAATTCCACATCAACAATGAAATCAACTGTTAACTGTGCGAGTCCAGCTGACAAAATGTAAACAGAAATGTGGTTACGTTCTCGGCAATCTTTATCTTTCTCCAACCTTACGATAATTGTAATGGTCGTGTTAATGATGGTATATTAAAGCATTATTTTTGTTTAGTACAGTATATTTAAAAGCCTTATTTTTCCCTCTGGGCGTTCAAGGTTTTCACGAGTAGACTGGGTTCGTTTATCGGCAGTGAATAGCCTAAACTTTGGTAACGAGTCGTCAATATTTTGTCATATTTTAAACAGTATACATTTGATTTGCAAACATTGGTTTTGTAGAGTAGACGGTAAAATAAAATCTAAGAGAGAGAGAGAGATTTGATGGCAGAAATCTCTCTCTCTCTCTCTCTCTCTCTCTCTCTCTCTCTCTCTCTCTCTCTCTCTCCGTAAGAAATAAAACCATAGTTCACATATGGCAACTTGAGTTTAAGAATGAAATTAACATGAATATTGTTAGTTGTGGCGATCAATTCCTCGCTTCAGGGGGTACACGAAACAAAAACACGACATTCAATTACAACAGCTGATTCTCTCTCTCTCTCTCTCTCTCTCTCTCACTCTCTCTCTCTCTCTCTCTCTCTCTCTCTCTCTCTCTCTCTCTCTCTCTCTCTCTCTCTCTCTCTCTCTCGTTATACAATACTTACAAATAGATGAAGAAACCAAAATCGGTTTTCTTGAAGTGTCAATTAAATACAAAACGAAAAAATTATACCGTGTATACATCCATTTCAATCATAGCTTAAAATACGGTAACCGATTTCGTCCGCAAACCACTATTTTTTAGGAAACACCATTTTATTCCAGAAAATTTTTACTCTTTAAATGTCAATTGCGCTATAATAAAACATGTACTTATGTTGTTAAATTTTGGGTGTGTTTTAAAAATCAAGTATTGCTAACTTATTTTTCTTTTACTTTTGGCTGTGATCACATCAGCTGATGTCTAGCTTCCGCGCGAATACAATAACAAAGAATTGTTTACACCATTTCTTAACTTATTCAAACCATTTATACAGTTAATATTACATAAACACCAATGTGTTATACATACATACATACATATACCAAAGGCACTTCCCCCAATTTTGGGGGGTAGCCGACAACAACAAGAAACAAACTAGAGTGCGGGGAGCAGTCACTCTCCCCCCAGCTCCATCTCTTTGTTGCTGTCTCACAGGATTTTTTATACAGGAGAGGGGGTTCCCAGCCCCCTCGTCCCGTCCATTTTAGTCGCCTCTTACGACACGCAGGGATAACGTTGGCGCTATTCTAGTACTTTAAAACCATCCTCTCTCTCTCTCTCTCTCTCTCTCTCTCTCTCTCTCTCTCTCTCTCTCTCTCTCTCTCTCTCTCATCGAACGTTATAGCGGTAACCTAATTGTTCGGTGACTTTAAAAATAGGCCTAGTACTTTCTTCTTTTACCTTTTTTGCATATGGATCCATAATTGAGGTGGGTACAAGTTGACTTATAACTGAAGTTAGGAAAAGTATTTTGGATATGGAAAGGACAATTATCTTTCGTAACAGTTTAGAATTATCGTAAGTTATCACTCTGTCATTAGCGGCAGTTTGCTATTGTGGATTAAACGCATAAGGAAAAAAAAAATTTCCAGCTTTGCTACGAATTTAGGAATTTATATGGATACGGTAAGTAAAATATTTGTAATAACATAATGTTTACTAAATGTTTGTAATATCATTAGTTATGACTTAGATCATGTGTGTTTAATGCATTCGTCTGTTTATTATCATCGAAGATGGAGTGTAAACAAATGGAAGGTTTCCGTTTCAGGCGGCGTCATAAAGAAAAACATTCATTTCATTTATTTGAAAGTTCTAATAAAAAATAATTAGATCATTGGTAATAACAAATTCAACATATAATCTATACTTGGTAAAATTGCTGTCAATTCAAAAACACAGATGTATAAATGCGTCTGTTTCTTCGTTGTGATCAGAGATAAACGTAAACAAAACATTGGTTGTCGTTTTCTATTGTGCTTTTTAGCGTGTTTAGGAAACGCATGATATAAAATCGCCTTTATTTTGATAATTCTGGATTTTCAATCATACAACAAGCTAGTCTATAGAGTGATGGTTTTGCTATTCACCAGTTGTATTATACAATAGATATGACAAACATTAAAATTTGTCTGTATTTTGGGTTATGTTATAACGGGAAATATATGGTGTTTACACCTATCCTGGTTGTAATTTTAACCATTCTTCAAGTTATTAGAACTTTAAAGTATATTAAATGTTTTATTTATTTACAAGAACAATTTTATATTATAAAGAAATACAGTATAGTACAAAAAAAGTATTGGAAATGGGTAGTAAACACATTTGAATAGGCAAATTGCTGGTTGCCATGGCCGCAATAGAATTATTTCTGTTAGTTGTGTGTTTCGAAATTCGCGATTTTCCATTTACACGAGGTCATTAATCGACCAAATTCTCGCATAATTCGGGACCCTACTGTGTATATATATATATATATATATATATATATATATATATATATATATATATATATATATATATAATGTTATTTTGATAATAAAATAAATTTTTGAATATACTTACCCGGTGATTATAATAGCTGCAACTCTGTTGCTCGACAGAAAACTCTAAGGTAAAACTCGCCAGCGATCGCTACACAGGTTGCGGGTGTGCCCAACAGCGCCATCTGTCGTCCAGATACCCAGTACTCAATGTAAACAAAGAACTCAATTTTCTCCTCGTTCCACTGCGTCTCTATTGGGGAGGAAGGGAGGGTCCTTTAATTTATAATCACCGGGTAAGTATATTCAAAAATTTATTTTATTATCAAAATAACATTTTTCAATATTTAACTTAGCCGGTGATTATAATAGCTGATTCACACCCAGGGGGGTGGGTAGAGACCAGCAATATATGTTTACATTATTATGAGCTAAGAGTTTTTATTTCATTTTAGAAGTTATCAAAATAACAAAAACAAAATAAATAGGTACCTGGTAAGGAAGTCGACTTGAACAATTACTCTGCCTTTTTAAGTACGTCTTCCTTACGGAGCCTCGCGATCCTCTCAGGATGCTGATCGACCCCTAGGATCTGAAGTATCAAGGGTTGCAACCCATACAACAGGACCTCATCAAATCCCCTAATCTAGGCGCTTCTCAAGAAATGACTTTGACCACCCGCCAAATCAACCAGGATGCGAAAGGCTTCTTAGCCTTCCGGACAACCCAAAAACAACAATAAAAACATTTCAAGAGAAAGATTAAAAAGGTTATGGAATTAGGGAATTGTAGTGGTTGAGCCCTCACCCACTACTGCACTCGCTGCTACGAATGGTCCCAGAGTGTAGCAGTCCTCGTAAAGAGACTGGACATCCTTAAGATAAAAAGACGCGAACACTGACTTGCTTCTCCAATAGGTTGCGTCCATTATACTTCGCAGAGATCTATTTTGTTTAAAGGCCACGGAAGTTGCGACAGCTCTAACTTCGTGTGTCCTTACCTTCAGCAAAGCTTGGTCTTCCTCACTCAGATGGGAATGAGCTTCTCGTATTAACAGTCTGATAAAATAGGATAAAGCATTCTTTGACATAGGCAAAGATGGTTTCTTAACTGAACACCATAAAGCTTCAGACGGGCCTCGTAAAGGTTTAGTTCGTTTTAAATAGAACTTAAGAGCTCTCACAGGGTATAAGACTCTTTCTAGTTCATTTCCAACCATATTCGATAAGCTTGGAATATCGAACGATTTTGGCCAAGGTCGAGAAGGCAGCTCGTTTTTGGCTAGAAAACCAAGTTGTAGAGAACATGTAGCCGTTTCAGATGAAAATCCGATGTTCTTGCTGAAGGCATGAATCTCACTGACTCTTTTAGCTGTGGCTAAGCATACCAGGAAAAGTGTCTTTAAGGTGAGATCTTTCAGGGAGGCTGATTGTAGCGGCTCGAACCTGTCTGACATGAGGAACCTTAGTACCACGTCTAAATTCCAACCAGGTGTAACCAAACGACGCTCCTTCGTGGTCTCAAAAGACTTAAGGAGGTCCTGTAGATCTTTATTGTTGGAAAGATCTAAGCCTCTGTGACGGAAGACTGATGCCAACATGCTTCTGTAACCCTTGATAGTGGGAGCTGAAAGAGATCGTTCTTTCCTCAGATATAAGAGGAAGTCAGCTATTTGAGTTACAGAGGTACTGGTCGAGGATACAGATACTGACTTGCACCAGTTTCGGAAGACTTTCCACTTCGATTGGTAGACTCTAAGGGTGGATGTTCTCCTTGCTCTAGCAATCGCTCTGGCTGCCTCCTTCGAAAAGCCTCTAGCTCTCGAGAGTCTTTCGATAGTCTGAAGGCAGTCAGACGAAGAGCGTGGAGGCCTTGGTGTACCTTCTTTACGTGTGGCTGACGTAGAAGGTCCACCCTTAGAGGAAGAGTTCTGGGAACGTCTACTAGCCATCGAAGTACCTCGGTGAACCATTCTCTCGCGGGCCAGAGGGGAGCAACTAGCGTCAACCTTGTCCCTTCGTGAGAGGCGAACTTCTGCAGTACCTTGTTGACAATCTTGAACGGAGGGAATGCATATAGATCTAGATGTGACCAATCTATGAGAAAGGCATCTATATGAACTGCTGCTGGGTCGGGGATTGGTGAGCAATATATTGGGAGCCTCTTGGTCATCGAGGTTGCGAAGAGATCTATGGTTGGCTGGCCCCAGGTGGCCCAAAGTCTCTTGCATACATCCTTGTGGAGGGTCCATTCTGTTGGAATTATTTGTCCCTTCCGACTGAGACAATCTGCCATGACATTCAAGTTGCCTTGGATGAACCTCGTTACTAGTGATATGTTTAGATCTTTTGACCAGGTGAGGAGGTCCCTTGCGATCTCGTACAACGTCAGTGAGTGGGTCCCTCCTTGCTTGGAGATGTACGCCAAAGCAGTGGTGTTGTCCGAGTTCACCTCCACCACTTTGCCTTGAAGGAGAGACCTGAAGCTTTTCAAGGCCAGATGTACTGCCAGTAGCTCCTTGCAGTTGATATGCATTGTCCTTTGACTCGAGTTCCATATTCCCGAGCATTCCCGACCGTCTAATGTCGCACCCCAGCCTACGTCCGATGCGTCCGAGAAGAGAACGTGGTTGGGAGTCTGAACAGCCAGGGGCAGACCCTCTCTGACGCTGAATCTGTCCTTCCACCATGTCAGGCAAGACTTCATCTTCTCGGAAATGGGGATCGAGACCGCTTCTAGCGTCTTGTCCTTTTTCCAGTGAAATGCTAGGTGATATTGAAGAGGACGGAGGTGTAGTCTTCCAAATGACACGAACTGTTCCAGGGATGATAGCGTCCCTATCAGACTCATCCACTTCCTGACTGAACATCGTTCCTTCTTCAGCATGTTCTGGATGCATAACTGGGCTTGGCTTGTTCTGGGGGCCGACGGAAAAGCCCGAAAAGCTAGACTGTGAATCTCCATCCCTAAATACACAATAGTTTGGGATGGGACCACTTGTGACTTTTCCATATTGACAAGGAGACCCAATTCCTTGGTCAGATCTAGAGTCCACTTTAGATCCTTCAGACAGCGACGACTGGAAGAAGCTCTGAGAAGCCAGTCGTCCAAATAGAGGGAGGCTCGGATGTCCGCTAAATGAAGGAATTTGGCTACATTCCTCATCAGCCTCGTAAACACAAGAGGAGCTGTGCTTAGGCCAAAGCACAGGGCTTGAAACTGGTAGACATCCTTTTCGAAGACGAATCTCAGAAAAGGTTGGGAGTCCGGGTGGATGGGGACGTGGAAGTAGGCGTCCCTTAGGTCTAAAGAGACCATCCAGTCTTCCTTTCTGACCGCTGCTAGAACCGACTTTGTGGTCTCCATGGAGAACGTCTGCTTTGTGACAAAGACATTCAGCGCACTGACGTCTAGCACCGGCCTCCACCCTCCTGTCTTCTTTGACACCAAGAAGAGACGGTTGTAGAATCCTGGGGTTTGATGGTCCAGGACTTTGATTACCGCTCCCTTCTCTAGTAAGAGAGACACTTCCTGTTTCAATGCTCGTCTCTTGTCTTCCTCTCTGTACCTGGGAGAGAGATCGATGGGAGACGTTGCTAGAGGGGGTTTTCGTACAAACGGGATCTTGTACCCCTCTCTGAGCAACTTCACAGATTGTGCATCTGCGCCTCTCTTTTCCCAGGTCTGCCAGAAGTTCTTGAGTCTAGCTCCCACTGCTGTCTGAAGAAGCTGGCAGTCAGACTCTGCCCTTAAAGGACTTGGTTCCTTTCTTCTTTCCACGTCTCCCTTCGGCACGAGCACCTCCTCTGCTGGAGGCTCTGCCACGAAAGGGCGGAATAAAACGGGACGCTGGAGTGTCCATCCTTGGTCTAGCTGACAGGGTAGGCAAAGGGGTGGCTTTGCGAGCAGATGACGCAACAAGATCATGAGTATCCTTCTGTATCAAAGAAGCAGCAATTTCTTTAATCAGGTCCTCTGGAAAAAGGCACTTGGAAAGAGGAGCAAACAGAAGTTCGGATCTCTGGCATGGTGTAACTCCAGCTGAAAGGAATGAGCATAGGTTTTCAGGCTTCTTAAGGACTCCGGACACAAAAGATGCAGCAAGCTCATTAGACCCATCACGTACGGCCTTGTCCATGCAGGACATAATGAGCAAGGAAGTCTCCTTCTCCATCGGAGAGATCTTTCTGCTTAGAGCTCCTAGACACCAGTCTAGGAAGTTAAAAACCTCGAAGGCTCTAAAGATACCTTTCAAAAGGTGGTCCAGGTCCGAAGATGACCAACATATTTTTGAGCGTCTCATGGCTAGGTGGCGGGGAGAGTCTACAAGACTTGAGAAGTCGCCCTGGGCAGAGGCAGGACCTCCCAAGCAGAGAACTTCTCCCGTGGCATACCAGACGCTCGATCTAGAAGAGAGTCTAGCAGGGGGAAACGTAAAAGCTGTCTTCCCTAAACTCTTTTTGAACTTCAGCCATTCTCCTATCACCCGCAAAGCTCTCTTGGACGAGCGTGCGAGGACGAGTCTAGTAAAGGCAGGAGTGGTTGACGGCATGCCTAACACAAACTCTGACGGAGGAGAACGCGGAGCCACAGACACAAACTGGTCCGGAAACATCTCTTTGAACAGGGCCAAAACTTTCCTAAAGTCCAAAGAGGGTTGCGTAGACTTAGGCTCGTCCAGTTCTGAATGCGGTTCATCTACGTGTGCAGCACCATCATCATCAGAAAGTCCCTCATCCGAGTATTGATGAGGAAGCGGCAACGGAGTGGGTAACGGCTGGTTAGCTGAGTCCGGTCGCACGGGTGCATGCGTGACTGAGCCGGACGCAACGTCATGGAACTGTTGCCCAGTCTGTGAGCTGGCAACAACCATAGCAGCGCGGGGACGCACAGCGTCTACTCCAGACTGTCTAGACTGATGTGGGTGAGCAGTGGCAACCACACTGGGTTGCGGAGGTTGACGCACCGCGTCAAAACAAAACAACTCTGACGGTTGTTGAACCTCACGAACGTCAACGGATACCCCCGTGCGTCGCTGAACGTCAACATGCGGCTGGCAGATCACACTGGAACGCATGGGTGGCGGAACTCTCTCAACTGGAGTGCGTGAGAAGGTTACCTCAGCGTCCACAGGACGCACAACCGATCGTGTGGGTGGTTGTAGGCAAGGAGCTGCACTAGCTGGTGCGGCAGCAACCTTCTCCGCACGAAAGTCCTGCATAAGCGACGTTAGTTGAGACTGCATGTCTTGCAGTAAAGACCACTTAGGGTCTACAGGAGCAGGTGCGGCGACAGACGGTGTAACTGTCTGAAGCGGTACCGCTTTGCCTCTCTTAGGAGGTGAGCAGTCATCGGATGACTGCAGCGAGTCCGAACTGACCCAGTGGCTACAGCTGGGCCGTTGGACTTGTGCGGAAGGGACCGACTTGCGCTTTAACGG